>NW_027228479.1:0-272203 GCF_037783145.1 Equus przewalskii
AGTCCTGAAATGGCTGAAGTAGTACTTCTGCTCTGGGTGTGCTACATTGCCCTAGAGCTGGAAGGCACATCGTGCTGGCTTCTTTCCAAAGGGCGAGTTGGGCCCCACAGCATCTTGCTTCCAGCTCTTTGGGAAGCTAAGAAACAACTCGCTCTGCACAGTGCTCTTACAGCCTACCGGGAACATCTCTTCCAAAGGAATGTGAAACGCAGTTCCTTTGCAGGCCTGATCTGGCTGAAGTACAACTTCTGCTCTGGGTGTGCTACATTGCCCTAGAGCTGAAAGGCACAACGTGCAGGCTTCTTTCCCAAGGGCGAGTTGGGCCCCACAGCATTTTGCTTCCAGCTCTTTGGGAAGCTAAGAAACAACTCGCTCTGCACAGTGCTGTTACAGCCCACCGGGAACATCTCTTCCAAAGGCCTGTGAAACGCAGTTTCTTTGCAGGCCTGATCAGGCTGAAGTAGAACTTCTGCTCTGGGTGTGCTACATTGCCCTAGAGCTGAAAGGCACAACGTGCAGGCTTCTGTCCAAAGGGCGATTTGGGCCCACAGCATCTTGCTTCCAGCTCTTTGGGAAGCTAAGAAACAACTAGCTCTGCACAGTGCTTTTACAGCCTACTGGGAACATCTCTTCCAAAGGCCTGTGAAACGCAGTTTCTTTGCAGGGCTGATCTGGCTGAAGTAGAACTTCTTCTTTGGGTGTGCTACATTGCCCTAGAGCTGAAAGGCACAACGTGCAGGCTTCTTTCCAAAGGGCGAGTTGGGCCCCACAGCTTCTTGCTTCCAGCTCTTTGGGAAGCTAAGAGACAACTCGCTCTGCACAGTGCTCTTACAGCCTAACGGGAACATCTCTTCCAAAGGCCTGTGAAACGCAGTTTCTTTGCAGGCCTGATCTGGCTGAAGTAGAATTTCTGCTCTGGGTGTGCTACATTGCCATAGAGCTGAAAGGCACAACGTGCAGGCTTCTTTCCAAAGGGCGAGTTGGGCCCCACAGCATCTTGCTTCCAGCTCTTTGGGAAGCTAATAAATATCTCGCTCTGTTCAGTGCTCTTACAGCCTACCGGGAACATCTCTTCCAAAGGCCTGTGAAACGCAGTTTCTTTGCAGGCCTCATCTGGCTGAAGTAGAACTTCTGCTCTGGGTGTGCTACATTGCCCTAGAGCTGAAAGGCACAACGTGCAGGCTTCTTTCCCAAGGGCGAGTTGGGCCCCACAGCATCTTGCTTCCAGCTCTTTGGGAAGCTAAGAAACAACTCGCTCTGCACAGTGCTCTTACAGCCTACCGGGAACATCTCTTCCAAAGGCCTGTGAAACGCAGTTTCTTTGCAGGCCTGATCTGGCTGAAGTACAACTTCTGCTCTGGGTGTGCTACATTGCCCTAGAGCTGAAAGGCACAACGTGCAGGCTTCTTTCCAAAGGGCGAGTTGGGCCCCACAGCATCTTGCTTCCAGCTCTTTGGGAAGCTAAGAAACAACTCGCTCTGCACAGTGCTCTTACAGCCTACCGGGAACATCTCTTCCAAAGCCCTGTGAAACGCAGTTACTTTGCAGGCTTGATCTGGCTGAAGTAGAACTTCTGCTCTGGGTGTGCTACATTGCCCTAGAGCTGAAAGGCACAACGTGCAGGCTTCTGTCCAGTGGGCGAGTTGGGGCCAAAGCATCTTGCTTCCAGCTCTTTGGGAAGCTAAGAAACAACTCGCTCTGCACAGTGCTCTTACAGCCTACCGGGAACATCTCTTCCAAAGGCCTGTGAAACGCTGTTTCTTCACAGGCCTGATCTGGCTGAAGTACAACTTCTGCTCTGGGTGTGCTACATTGCCATAGAGCTGAAAGCCACAACGTGCAGGCTTCTTTCCAAAGGGCGAGTTGGGCCTCACAGCATCTTGCTTCCAGCTCTTTGGGAAGCTAAGAAACAACTCGCTCTGCACAGTGCTCTTACAGCCTACCGGGAGCATCTCTTCCAAAGGCCTGTGAAACGCAGTTTCTTTTCAGGCCTGATCTGGCTGAAATAGAACTTTTGCTCTGGGTGTGCTACCTTTCCCTAGAGCTGAAAGGCACAACGTGCAGGCTTCTGTCCAAAGGGCGAGTTGGGCGCAAAGCATCTTGCTTCCAGCTCTTTGGGAAGCTAAGAAACAACTCGCTCTGCACAGTGCTCTTACAGCCTACCGGGAACATCTCTTCCAAAGAACTGTGAAACGCAGTTACTTTGCAGGCTTGATCTGGCTGAAGTAGAACTTCTGCTCTGGGTGTGCTACATTGCCCTAGAGCTGAAAGGCACAACGTGCAGGCTTCTGTCCAGTGGGCGAGTTGGGGCCAAAGCATCTTGCTTCCAGCTCTTTGGGAAGCTAAGAAACAACTCGCTCTGCACAGTGCTCTTACAGCCTACCGGGAACATCTCTTACAAAGGCCTGTGAAACGCTGTTTCTTCACAGGCCTGATCTGGCTGAAGTACAACTTCTGCTCTGGGTGTGCTACATTGCCATAGAGCTGAAAGCCACAACGTGCAGGCTTCTTTCCAAAGGGCGAGTTGGGCCTCACAGCATCTTGCTTCCAGCTCTTTGGGAAGCTAAGAAACAACTCGCTCTGCACAGTGCTCTTACAGCCTACCGGGAGCATCTCTTCCAAAGGCCTGTGAAACGCAGTTTCTTTGCAGACCTGATCTGGCTGAAATAGAACTTTTGCTCTGGGTGTGCTACTTTTCCCTAGAGCTGAAAGGCACAACGTGCAGGCTTCTGTCCAAAGGGCGAGTTGGGCGCAAAGCATCTTGCTTCCAGCTCTTTGGGAAGCTAAGAAACAACTCGCTCTGCACAGTGCTCTTACAGCCTACCGGGAACATCTCTTCCAAAGGCCTGTGAAATGCAGTTTCTTTGCAGGCCTCATCTGGCTGAAGTAGAACTTCTGCTCTGGGTGTGCTACATTGCCCTAGAGCTGAAAGGCACAACGTGCAGGCTTCTTTCCCAAGGGCGAGTTGAGCCCCACAGCATCTTGCTTCCAGCTCTTTGGGAAGCTAAGAAACAACTCGCTCTGCACAGTGCTCTTACAGCCTACCGGGAACATCTCTTCCAAAGGCCTGTGAAACGCAGTTTCTTTGCAGGCCTGATCTGGCTGAAGTACAACTTCTGCTCTGGGTGTGCTACATTGCCATAGAGCTGAAAGGCACAACGTGCAGGCTTCTTTCCAAAGGGCGAGTTGGGCCCCACAGCATCTTGCTTCCAGCTCTTTGGGAAGCTAAGAAACAACTCGCTCTGCACAGTGCTCTTACAGCCTACCAGGAACATCTCTTCCAAAGCCCTGTGAAACGCAGTTACTTTGCAGGCTTGATCTGGCTGAAGTAGAACTTCTGCTCTGGGTGTGCTACATTGCCCTAGAGCTGAAAGGCACAACGTGCAGGCTTCAGTCCAGTGGGCGAGTTGGGGCCAAAGCATCTTGCTTCCAGCTCTTTGGGAAGCTAAGAAACAACTCGCTCTGCACAGTGCTCTTACAGCCTACCGGGAACATCTCTTCCAAAGGCCTGTGAAACGCTGTTTCTTCACAGGCCTGATCTGGCTGAAGTACAACTTCTGCTCTGGGTGTGCTACATTGCCATAGAGCTGAAAGCCACAACGTGCAGGCTTCTTT
This sequence comes from Equus przewalskii, assembly GCF_037783145.1. Classification (NCBI taxonomy): domain Eukaryota; kingdom Metazoa; phylum Chordata; class Mammalia; order Perissodactyla; family Equidae; genus Equus; species Equus przewalskii. The sequence goes on from NW_027228479.1 coordinate 3,616, forward strand.
CCAAAGGGCGAGTTGGGCCTCACAGCATCTTGCTTCCAGCTCTTTGGGAAGCTAAGAAACAACTCGCTCTGCACAGTGCTCTTACAGCCTACCGGGAGCATCTCTTCCAAAGGCCTGTGAAACGCAGTTTCTTTTCAGGCCTGATCTGGCTGAAATAGAACTTTTGCTCTGGGTGTGCTACCTTTCCCTAGAGCTGAAAGGCACAACGTGCAGGCTTCTGTCCAAAGGGCGAGTTGGGCGCAAAGCATCTTGCTTCCAGCTCTTTGGGAAGCTAAGAAACAACTCGCTCTGCACAGTGCTCTTACAGCCTACCGGGAACATCTCTTCCAAAGCCCTGTGAAACGCAGTTACTTTGCAGGCTTGATCTGGCTGAAGTAGAACTTCTGCTCTGGGTGTGCTACATTGCCCTAGAGCTGAAAGGCACAACGTGCAGGCTTCTGTCCAGTGGGCGAGTTGGGGCCAAAGCATCTTGCTTCCAGCTCTTTGGGAAGCTAAGAAACAACTCGCACTGCACAGTGCTCTTACAGCCTACCGGGAACATCTCTTAGAAAGGCCTGTGAAACGCTGTTTCTTCACAGGCCTGATCTGGCTGAAGTACAACTTCTGCTCTGGGTGTGCTACATTGCCATAGAGCTGAAAGCCACAACGTGCAGGCTTCTTTCCAAAGGGCGAGTTGGGCCTCACAGCATCTTGCTTCCAGCTCTTTGGGAAGCTAAGAAACAACTCGCTCTGCACAGTGCTCTTACAGCCTAACGGGAGCATCTCTTCCAAAGGCCTGTGAAACGCAGTTTCTTTGCAGGCCTGATCTGGCTGAAATAGAACTTTTGCTCTGGGTGTGCTACTTTTCCCTAGAGCTGAAAGGCACAACGTGCAGGCTTCTGTCCAAAGGGCGAGTTGGGCGCAAAGCATCTTGCTTCCAGCTCTTTGGGAAGCTAAGAAACAACTCGCTCTGCACAGTGCTCTTACAGCCTACCAGGAACATCTCTTCCAAAGGCCTGTGAAACGCAGTTTCTTTGCAGGCCTCATCTGGCTGAAGTAGAACTTCTGCTCTGGGTGTGCTACATTGCCCTAGAGCTGAAAGGCACAACGTGCAGGCTTCTTTCCCAAGGGCGAGTTGAGCCCCACAGCATCTTGCTTCCAGCTCTTTGGGAAGCTAAGAAACAACTCGCTCTGCACAGTGCTCTTACAGCCTACCGGGAACATCTCTTCCAAAGGCCTGTGAAACGCAGTTTCTTTGCAGGCCTGATCTGGCTGAAGTACAACTTCTGCTCTGGGTGTGCTACATTGCCATAGAGCTGAAAGGCACAACGTGCAGGCTTCTTTCCAAAGGGCGAGTTGGGCCCCACAGCATCTTGCTTCCAGCTCTTTGGGAAGCTAAGAAACAACTCGCTCTGCACAGTGCTCTTACAGCCTACCGGGATCATCTCTTCCAAAGCCCTGTGAAACGCAGTTACTTTGCAGGCTTGATCTGGCTGAAGTAGAACTTCTGCTCTGGGTGTGCTACATTGCCCTAGAGCTGAAAGGCACAACGTGCAGGCTTCTGTCCAGTGGGCGAGTTGGGGCCAAAGCATCTTGCTTCCAGCTCTTTGGGAAGCTAAGAAACAACTCGCTCTGCACAGTGCACTTACAGCCTACCGGGAACATCTCTTCCAAAGGCCTGTGAAACGCTGTTTCTTCACAGGCCTGATCTGGCTGAAGTACAACTTCTGCTCTGGGTGTGCTACATTGCCATAGAGCTGAAAGCCACAACGTGCAGGCTTCTTTCCAAAGGGCGAGTTGGGCCTCACAGCATCTTGCTTCCAGCTCTTTGGGAAGCTAAGATACAACTCGCTCTGCACAGTGCTCTTACAGCCTACCGGGAACATCTCTTCCAAAGGCCTGTGAAATGCAGTTTCTTTGCAGGCCTGATCTGGCTGAAGTAGGACTTCTGCTCTGGGTGTGCTACATTGCCCTAGAGCTGAAAGGCACAACGTGCTGTTTCCTTTCCAAAGGGCGAGTTGGGCCCCACAGCATTTTGCTTCCAGCTCTATGGGAATCTAAGATACAACTCGCTCTGCACAGTTCTCTTACAGCCTACCGGGAACATATCTTACAAAGGCCTGTGAAACGCAGTTTCTTTGCAGGCCTGATCTGGCTGAAGTAGAACTTCTGCTCTCGGTGTGCTACATTGCCCTAGAGCTGAAAGGCACAATGTGCAGTCTTCTTGACAAAGGGCGAGTTGGGCCCCACAGCATCTTGCTTCCAGCTCTTTGGCAAGCTAGGAAACAACTCGCTCTGCAAAGTGCTCTTACAGCCTACTGGGAACATCTCTTCCAAAGGCCTGTGAAACGCAGTTTCTTTGGAGGCCTGATCTGGCTGAAGTACAACTTCTGCTCTGGGTGTGCTACATTGCCCTAGAGCTGAAAGGCACAACGTGCAGGCTTCTTTCCAAAGGGCGCGTTGGGCCTCACAGCATCTTGCTTCCAGCACTTTGGGAAGCTAAGAAACAACTCGCTCTGCACAGTGCTCTTACAGCCTACCGGGAACATCTCTTACAAAGGCCTGAGAAACGCAGTTTCTTTGCAGGCCTGATCTTGCTAAAGTAGAACTTTTGCTCTGGGTGTGCTACATTGCACTAGACCTGAAAGGCACAATGTGCAGGCTTCTTTCCAAAGGCCGAGTTGGGCCCCACAGCATCTTGCTTCCAGCTCTTTGGGAAGCTAAGAAACAAGTCGCTCTGCACAGTGCTCTTACAGCCTACCGGGAACATCTCTTCCAGAGGAATGTGAAACGCAGATTCTTTCCAGGCCTGATCTGGCTGAAGTAGAACTTCTGCTCTGGGTGTGCTACATTGCCCCAGAGCTGAAAGGCACAACATGCAGGCTTCTGTCCAAAGGGAGAGTTGGGCAGCACAGCATCTTTCTTCAAGCTCTTTGGGAAGCTAAGAAACAAGTCGCTCTGCACAGTGCTCTTACAGCCTACAGGGAACATCTCTTCCAAAGGAATGTGAAACGCAGTTCCTTTGCAGGCCTGATCTGTCTGAAGTACAACTTCTGCTCTGGGTGTGCTACATTGCCCTAGAGCTGAAAGGCACAACGTGCAGGCTTCTTTCCAAAGGGCGAGTTTTGCCCCACAGCATCTTGCTTCCAGCTCTTTGGGAAGCAAAGAAACAATTCGCTCTGCACAGTGCTCTTACAGCCTACCGGGAACATCTCTTCAAAAGGCCTGTGAAATGCAGTTTCTTTGCAGGCCTGATACGGCTGAAGTACAACTTCTGCTCTAGGTGTGCTACAGTGCCCTAGAGCTGAAAGGCACAACGTGCAGGCCTCTTAACAAATGGCGAGTTGTGCCCCACAGCATCTTGCTTCCAGCTCTTTGGGAAGCTAAGAAACAACTCGCTCTGCACAGTGCTCTTACAGCCTACCGGGAGCATCTCTTCCAATGGCCTGTGAAACGCAGTTTCTTTGCAGGCCTGATCTGGCTGAAGTAGAACTTCTGCTCTGGCTGTGCTACTTTTCCCTAGAGCTGAAAGGCACAACGTGCAGGCTTCTGTCCAAAGGGCGAGTTGGGCGCAAAGCATCTTGCTTCCAGCTTTTTGGGAAGCTAAGAAACAACTCGCTCTGCACAGTGCTCTTACAGCCTACCGGGAACATCTCTTCCAAAGGCCTGTGAACTGCAGTTTCTTCGCAGGCCTGATCTGGCTGAAGTACAACTTCTGCTCTGGGTGTGCTACATTGCCCTAGAGCTGAAAGCCACAACGTGCAGGCTTCTTTCCAAAGGGCGAGTTGGGCCCCACAGCATCTTGCTTCCAGCTCTTTGGGAAGCTAAGAAACAACTCGCTCTGCACAGTGCTCTTACAGCCTACCGGGAGCATCTCGTCCAAAGGCCTGTGAAACGCAGTTTCTTTGCAGGCCTGATCTGGCTGAAATAGAACTTTTGCTCTGGGTGTGCTACTTTTCCCTAGAGCTGAAAGGCACAACGTGCAGGCTTCTGTCCAAAGGGCGAGTTGGGCGCAAAGCATCTTGCTTCCAGCTCTTTGAGAAGCTAAGAAACAACTCGCTCTGCACAGTGGTCTTACAGCCTACCGGGAGCATCTCTTCCAAAGGCCTGTGAGACGCAGTTTCTTCGCAGGCCTGATCTGGCTGAAGTACAACTTCTGCTCTGGGTGTGCTACATTGCCCTAGAGCTGAAAGGCACAATGTGCAGGCTTCTTCACAAAGGGCGAGTTGGGCCCCACAGCATCTTGCTTCCAGCTCTTTGGGAAGCTAAGAAACAACTCGCTCTGCACAGTGCTCTTACAGCCTACCGGGAACATCTCTTCCCGAGGCCTGTGAAACGCAGTTTCTTTGCAGGCCTGATCTGGCTGAAGTACAACTTCTGCTTTGTTTGTGCTACATTGCCCTAGAGCTGAAAGACACAACGTGCAGGCTTCTTTCCCAAGGGCGAGTTGGGCCCCACAGCATCTTGCTTCCAGCTCTTTGGGAAGCTAAGAAACAACTCGCTCTGCACAGTGCTCTTACAGCCTACCGGGAACATCTCTTCCAAAGGCCTGTGAAATGCAGTTTCTTTGCAGGCCTGATCTGGCTGAAGTAGGACTTCTGCTCTGGGTGTGCTACATTGCCCTAGAGCTGAAAGGCACAACGTGCTGTCTCCTTTCCAAAGGGCGAGTTGGGCCCCACAGCATTTTGCTTCCAGCTCTATGGGAATCTAAGATACAACTCGCTCTGCACAGTTCTCTTACAGCCTACCGGGAACATATCTTACAAAGGCCTGTGAAACGCAGTTTCTTTGCAGGCCTGATCTGGCTGAAGTAGAACTTCTGCTCTCGGTGTGCTACATTGCCCTAGAGGTGAAAGGCACAACGTGCAGTCTTCTTGACAAAGGGCGAGTTGGGCCCCACAGCATCTTGCTTCCAGCTCTTTGGCAAGCTAGGAAACAACTCGCTCTGCAAAGTGCTCTTACAGCCTACTGGGAACATCTCTTCCAAAGGCCTGTGAAACGCAGTTTCTTTGCAGGCCTGATCTGGCTGAAGTACAACTTCTGCTCTGGGTGTGCTACATTGCCCTAGAGCTGAAAGGCACAACGTGCAGGCTTCTTTCCAAAGGGCGCGTTGGGCCTCACAGCATCTTGCTTCCAGCACTTTGGGAAGCTAAGAAACAACTCGCTCTGCACAGTGCTCTTACAGCCTACCGGGAACATCTCTTACAAAGGCCTGAGAAACGCAGTTTCTTTGCAGGCCTGATCTTGCTAAAGTAGAACTTTTGCTCTGGGTGTGCTACATTGCACTAGACCTGAAAGGCACAATGTGCAGGCTTCTTTCCAAAGGCCGAGTTGGGCCCCACAGCATCTTGCTTCCAGCTCTTTGGGAAGCTAAGAAACAAGTCGCTCTGCACAGTGCTCTTACAGCCTACCGGGAACATCTCTTCCAAAGACCTGTGACACGCAGTTTCTCCGCAGGCCTGAACTGGCTGAAGTAGAACTTCTGCTCTGGGTGTGCTACATTGCCCCAGAGCTGAAAGGCACAACGTGCAGGCTTCTGTCCAAAGGGAGAGTTGGGCAGCACAGCATCTTGCTTCCAGCTCTTTGGGAAGCTAAGAAACAAGTCGCTCTGCACAGTGCTCTTACAGCCTACCGGGAACATCTCTTCCAGAGGAATGTGAAACGCAGATTCTTTCCAGGCCTGATCTGGCTGAAGTAGAACTTCTGCTCTGGGTGTGCTACATTGCCCCAGAGCTGAAAGGCACAACATGCAGGCTTCTGTCCAAAGGGAGAGTTGGGCAGCACAGCATCTTTCTTCCAGCTCTTTGGGAAGCTAAGAAACAAGTCGCTCTGCACAGTGCTCTTACAGCCTACCGGGAACATCTCTTCCAAAGGAATGTGAAACGCAGTTCCTTTGCAGGCCTGATCTGGCTGAAGTACAACTTCTGCTCTGGGTGTGCTACATTGCCCTAGAGCTGAAAGGCACAACGTGCAGGCTTCTTTCCAAAGGGCGAGTTTTGCCCCACAGCATCTTGCTTCCAGCTCTTTGGGAAGCTAAGAAACAATTCGCTCTGCACAGTGCTCTTACAGCCTACCGGGAACATCTCTTCCAAAGGCCTGTGAAATGCAGTTTCTTTGCAGGCCTGATATGGCTGAAGTACAACTTCTGCTCTAGGTGTGCTACAGTGCCGTAGAGCTGAAAGGCACAACGTGCAGGCCTCTTAAAAAATGGCGAGTTGTGCCCCACAGCATCTTGCTTCCAGCTCTTTGGGAAGCTAAGAAACAACTCGCTCTGCACAGTGCTCTTACAGCCTACCGGGAGCATCTCTTCCAATGGCCTGTGAAACGCAGTTTCTTTGCAGGCCTGATCTGGCTGAAGTAGAACTTCTGCTCTGGGTGTGCTACTTTGACCTAGAGCTGAAAGGCAGAACGTGCAGGCTTCTTTCCAAAGGGCGAGATGGCCCCCACAGCATCTTGCTTCCACCTATTTGGAAAGCTCAGAAACAGCTCGCTCTGCACAGTGGTCTTACAGCCTACCGGGAATATCTCTTACAAAGGCCTGTGAAACGCAGTTTCTTTGCAGGCCTGATCTGGCTGAAGTAGAACTTCTGCTCTGGGTGTGCTACATTGCCCTAGAGCTGAAAGGCACAACGTGCAGGCTTCTGTCCAAAGGGCAAGTTGGGCCCCACAGCATCTTCTTCCAGCTCTTTGGGAAGCTAAGAAACAACTCGCTCTGCACAGTGCTCTTACAGCCTACCAGGAACATCTCTTCCAAAGCCCTGTGAAATGCAGTTTCTTTGCAGGCCTGATCTGGCTGAAGTACAACTTCTGCTCTGGGTGTGCTACATTGCCCTAGAGCTGAAAGGCACAACGTGCAGGCTTCTTTCCAAAGGGTGATTTGGGTCCCACAGCATCTTGCTTCCAGCTCTTTGGGAAGCTAAGAAACAACTCGCTCTGCACAGTGCTCTCACGGCCTACAGGGAACATCTCTTCCAAAGGCCTGTTAAACGCAGTTTCTTTGCAGGCCCGATCTGTCTGAAATGGAACTTCTGCTCTGGGTGTGCTACATTGCCCTAGAGCTGAAAGGTACAACGTGCAGGCTTCTTTCCAAAGGGCGAGTTGGGCCCCACAGCATCTTTCTTCCAGCTCTTTGGGAGGCTAAGAAACAACTCCCTCTGCACAGTGCTCTTACAGCCTACCGGGAACATATCTTACAAAGGCCTGTGAAATGCAGTTTCTTTGCAGGCCTGATCTGGATGAAGTAGGACTTCTGCTCTCGGTGTGCTGTATTGCCCTAGAGCTGAAAGGCACAACGTGCAGTCTTCTTAACAAAGGGCGAGTTGGGCCCCACAGCATCTTGCTTCCAGCTCTTTGGCAAGCTAGGAAACAACTCGCTCTGCAAAGTGCTCTTACAGCCTACCGGGAACATCTCTTCCAAAGGCCTGTGAAACGCAGTTTCTTTGCAGGCCTGATCTGGCTGAAGTGCAACTTCTGCTCTGGGTGTGCTACATTGCCCTAGAGCTGAAAGGCACAACGTGCAGGCTTCAGTCCAAAGGGAGAGTTGGGCAGCACAGCATCTTGCTTCCAGCTCTTTGGGAAGCTAAGAAACAAGCCGCTCTGCACAGTGCTCTTACAGCCTACCGGGAACATCTCTTCCAGAGGAATGTGAAACGCAGATTCTTTACAGGCCTGATCTGGCTGAAGTAGAACTTCTGCTCTGGGTGTGCTACTTTGCCCCAGAGCTGAAAGGCACAACGTGCAGGCCTCTTAAAAAATGGCGAGTTGTGCCCCTCAGCATCTTGCTTCCAGCTCTCTGGGAAGCTAAGAAACAACTCGCTCTGCACAGTGCTCTTAAAGCCTACCGGGAACATCTCTTACAAAGGCCTGTGAAACGCAGTTTCTTTGCAGGCCTGATCTTGCTGAAGTAGAACTTTTGCTCTGGGTGTGCTACATTGCACTAGACCTGAAAGGCACAATGTGCAGGCTTCTTTCCAAAGGCCGAGTTGGGCCCCACAGCATCTTGCTTCCAGCTCTCTGGGAAGCTAAGAAACAACTCGCTCTGCACAGTGCTATTACAGCCTACCGGGAACATCTCTTCCAAAGACCTGTGAAACGCAGTTTCTCCGCAGGCCTGAACTGGCTGAAGTAGAACTTCTGCTCTGTTTGTGCTACATTGCCCTAGAGCTGAAAGACACAACGTGCAGGCTTCTTTCCCAAGGGCGAGTTGGGCCCCACAGCATCTTGCTTCCAGCTCTTTGGGAAGGTAAGAAACAACTCGCTCTGCACAGTGCTCTTACAGCCTACCCGGAACATCTCTTCCAAAGGCTTGTGAAACGCAGTTTCTTTGCAGGCCTGATCTGGCTGAAGTAGAACTTCTGCTCTGGGTGTGCTACATTGCCATAGAGCTGAAAGGCACAACGTGCAGGCTTCTGTCCAAAGGGCGATTTGGGCCCAAAGCATCTTGCGTCCAGCTCTTTGGGAAGCTAAGAAACAACTAGCTCTGCACAGTGCTTTTACAGCCTACTGGGAACATCTCTTCCAAAGGCCTGTGAAACGCAGTTTCTTTGCAGGGCTGATCTGGCTGAAGTAGAACTTCTGCTTTGGGTGTGCTACATTGCCGTAGAGCTGAAAGGCACAACGTGCAGGCTTCTTTCCAAAGGGCGAGTTGGGTCCCACAGCATCTTGCTTCCAGCTCTTTGGGAAGCTAAGAGACAACTCGCTCTGCACAGTGCACTTACAGCCTACCGGGAACATCTCTTCCAAAGGCCTGTGAAACGCAGTTTCTTTGCAGGCCTGATATGGCTGAACTACAACTTCTGCTCTAGGTGTGCTACAGTGCCCTAGAGCTGAAATGCACAACGTGCAGGCCTCTTAAAAAATGGCGAGTTGGGCCCCACAGCATCTTGCTTCCAGCTCTTTGGGAACCTAAGAAACAACTCGCTCTGCACAGTGCTCTTACAGCCTACCGGGAACATCTCTTCCAAAGGCCTGTGAAACGTAGTTTCTTCACAGGCCTGATCTGGCTGAAGTACAACTTCTGCTCTGGGTTTGCTACATGGCCCTAGAGCTGAAAGCCACAACGTGCAGGCTTATTTCCAAAGGGCGAGTTGGGCGCAAAGCATCTTGCTTCCAGCTCTTTGAGAAGCTAAGAAACAACTCGCTCTGCACAGTGCTCTTACAGCCTACCGGGAGCATCTCTTCCAAAGGCCTGTGAGACGCAGTTTCTTTGCACGCCTTATCTGGCTGAATACAACTTCTGCTCTGGGTGTGCTACATTGCCCTAGAGCTGAAAGGCACAATGTGCAGGCTACTTCACAAAGGGCGAGTTGGGCCCCACAGCATCTTGCTTCCAGCTCTTTGGGAAGCTAAGAAACAACTCGCTCTGCACAGTGCTCTTACAGCCTACCGGGAACATCTCTTCCAAAGGCCTGTGAAACGCAGTTTCTTTGCAGGCCTGATCTGGCTGAAGTAGAATTTCTGCTCTGGGTGTGCTACATTGCCATAGAGCTGAAAGGCCCAACGTGCAGGCTTCTTTCCAAAGGGCGAGTTGGGCCCCACAGCATCTTGCTTCCAGCTCTTTGGGAAGCTAATAAATATCTCGCTCTGCTCAGTGCTCTTACAGCCTACCGGGAACATCTCTTCCAAAGGCCTGTGAAACGCAGTTTCTTTGCAGGCCTGATCTGGCTGAAGTAGAACTTCTGCTCTGGGTGTGCTACATTGCCCTAGAGCTGAAGGCACAACGTGCAGGCTTCTTTCCCAAGGGCGAGTTGGGCCCCACAGGATCTTGCTTCCAGCTCTTTGGGAAGCTAAGAAACAACTCGCTCTGCACAGTGCTCTTACAGCCTACCGGGAGCATCTCTTCCAAAGGCCTGTGAGACGCAGTTTCTTCGCAGGCCTGATCTGGCTGAATACAACTTCTGCTGTGGGTGTGCTACATTGCCCTAGAGCTGAAAGGCACAATGTGCAGGCTTCTTTGCCAAGGGCGAGTTGGGCCCCACAGCATCTTGCTTCCAGCTCTTTGGGAAGCTAAGAAACAACTCGCTCAGCACAGTGCTCTTACAGCCTTCCGGGAACATCTCTTACAAAGGCCTGTGAAACGCAGTTTCTTTGAAGGCCTGATCTGGCTGAAGTACAACTTCTGCTCTGGGTGTGCTACATTGCCCTAGAGCTGAAAGCCACAACGTGCAGACTTCTTTCCAAAGGGCGAGTTGGGCCCCACAGCATCTTGCTTCCAGCTCTTTGGGAAGCTAAGAAACAACTCGCTCTGCACAGTGCTCTTACAGCCTACCGGGAGCATCTCTTCCAAAGGCCTGTGAAACGCAGTTTCTTTGCAGGCCTGATGTGGCTGAAATAGAACTTTTGCTCTGGGTGTGCTACTTTTCCCTAGAGCTGAAAGGCACAACGTGCAGGCTTCTGTCTAAAGGGCGAGTTGGGCGCAAAGCATCTTGCTTCCAGCTCTTTGGGAAGCTAAGAAACAACTCGCTCTGCACAGTGCTCTTACAGCCTAACGGGAACATCTCTTCCAATGGCCTGTGAAACGCAGGTTCTTTGCAGGCCTGATCTGGCTGAAGCAGAACTTCTGCTCTGGGTGTGCTACATTGCCCTAGAGCTGAAAGGCACAACGTGCAGGCTTCTGTCCAAAGGGCGAGTTGGGCCCCACAGCATCTTGCTTCCAGCTCTTTGGGAAGCTAACAAACAACTCGCTCTGCACAGTGCTCTTACAGCCTACTGGGAGCATCTCTTCCAAAGGCCTGTGAAATGCACTTTCTTCGCAGACCAGATCTGGCTGAAGTAGAACTTCTCCTCTGGGTGTGCTACATTGCCCTAGAGCTGAAAGGCACAAAGTGCAGGCTTCTTTCCCAAGGGCGAGTTGGGCCCCACAGCATCTTGCTTCCAGCTCTTTGGGAAGCTAAGAAACAACTCGCTCTGCACAGTGCTGTTACATCCCACCGGGAACATCTCTTCCAAAGGCCTGTGAAACGCAGTTTCTTCGCAGGCCTGATCTGGCTGAAGTACAACTTCTCCTCTGGGTGTGCTACATTCCCCTACAGCTGAAAGGCACAACGTGCAGGCTTCTTTCCCAAGGGCGACTTGGGCCCCACGGCATCTTGCTTCCAGCTCTTTGGGAAGCTAAGAAACAACTCGCTCTGCACAGTGCTCTTACAGCCTATCGTAAACATCTCTTCCAAAGGCCTGTGAAACGCAATTTCTTTGCAGGCCTGATCTGGCTGAAGTAGAACCTCTGCTCTGTTTGTGCTACATTGCCCTAGAGCTGAAAGACACAACGTGCAGGCTTCTTTCCCAAGGGCGAGTTGGGCCCCACAGCATCTTGATTCCAGCTCTTTGGGAAGCTAAGAAACAACTAGCTCTGCACAGTGCTTTTACAGCCTACCGGGAACATCTCTTCCAAAGGCCTGTGAAACGCAGTTTCTTTTCAGTCCTGAAATGGCTGAAGTAGTACTTCTGCTCTGGGTGTGCTACATTGCCCTAGAGCTGAAAGGCACAACGTGCAGGCTTCTGTCCAAAGGGCGAGTTGGGCCCCACAGCATCTTGCTTCCAGCTCTTTGGGAAGCTAACAAACAACTCGCTCTGCACAGTGCTCTTACAGCCTACTGGGAGCATCTCTTCCAAAGGCCTGTGAAACGCAGTTTCTTCGCAGGCCAGATCTGGCTGAAGTACAACTTCTGCTCTGGGTGTGCTGCATTGCCCTACAGCTGAAAGGCACAATGTGCAGGCTTCTTAACAAAGGGCGAGTTGGGCCCCACAGCTTCTTGCTTCCAGCTCTTTGGGAATCTAAGAAACAACTCGCTCTGCACAGTGCTCTTACAGCCTACCGGGAACATCTCTTACAAAGGCCTGTGAAACGCAGTTTCTTTGCAGGCCTGATCTGGCTGAAGTAGAACTTCTGCTCTGAGTGTGCTACATTGCCCTAGAGCTGAAAGGCACAACGTGCTGTCTCCTTTCAAAAGGGCGAGCTGGGCCCCAAGGCATCTTGCTTCCAGCTCTTTGGGAAGCTAAGAAACAACTCGCTCTGCACACTGCTCTTACAGCCTACCGGGAACATCTCTTCCAAAGCCCTGTGAAACGCAGTTACTTTGCAGGCTTGATCTGGCTGAAGTAGAACTTCTGCTCTGGGTGTGCTACATTGCCCTAGAGATGAAAGGCACAACGTGCAGGCTTCTGTCCAGTGGGCGAGTTGGGGCCAAAGCATCTTGCTTCCAGCTCTTTGGGAAGCTAAGAAACAACTCGCTCTGCACAGTGCTCTTACAGCCTACCGGGAACATCTCTTCCAAAGGCCTGTGAAATGCTGTTTCTTCACAGGCCTGATCTGGCTGAAGTACAACTTCTGCTCTGGGTGTGCTACATTGCCATAGAGCTGAAAGCCACAACGTGCAGGCTTCTTTCCAAAGGGCGAGTTGGGCCTCACAGCATCTTGCTTCCAGCTCTTTGGGAAGCTAAGATACAACTCGCTCTGCACAGTGCTCTTACAGCCTACCGGGAACATCTCTTCCAAAGGCCTGTGAAATGCAGTTTCTTTGCAGGCCTGATATGGCTGAAGTAGGACTTCTGCTCTGGGTGTGCTACATTGCCCTAGAGCTGAAAGGCACAACGTGCTGTTTCCTTTCCAAAGGGCGAGTTGGGCCCCACAGCATTTTGCTTCCAGCTCTATGGGAATCTAAGATACAACTCGCTCTGCACAGTTCTCTTACAGCCTACCGGGAACTTATCTTACAAAGGCCTGTGAAACGCAGTTTCTTTGCAGGCCTGATCTGGCTGAAGTAGAACTTCTGCTCTCGGTGTGCTACATTGCCCTAGAGCTGAAAGGCACAATGTGCAGTCTTCTTGACAAAGGGCGAGTTGGGCCCCACAGCATCTTGCTTCCAGCTCTTTGGCAAGCTAGGAAACAACTCGCTCTGCAAAGTGCTCTTACAGCCTACTGGGAACATCTCTTCCAAAGGCCTGTGAAACGCAGTTTCTTTGCAGGCCTGATCTGGCTGAAGTACAACTTCTGCTCTGGGTGTGCTACATTGCCCTAGAGCTGAAAGGCACAACGTGCAGGCTTCTTTCCAAAGGGCGCGTTGGGCCTCACAGCATCTTGCTTCCAGCACTTTGGGAAGCTAAGAAACAACTCGCTCTGCACAGTGCTCTTACAGCCTACCGGGAAATCTCTTACAAAGGCCTGAGAAACGCAGTTTCTTTGCAGGCCTGATCTTGCTAAAGTAGAACTTTTGCTCTGGGTGTGCTACATTGCACTAGACCTGAAAGGCACAATGTGCAGGCTTCTTTCCAAAGGCCGAGTTGGGCCCCACAGCATCTTGCTTCCAGCTCTTTGGGAAGCTAAGAAACAAGTCGCTCTGCACAGTGCTCTTACAGCCTACCGGGAACATCTCTTCCAGAGGAATGTGAAACGCAGATTCTTTCCAGGCCTGATCTGGCTGAAGTAGAACTTCTGCTCTGGGTGTGCTACATTGCCCCAGAGCTGAAAGGCACAACATGCAGGCTTCTGTCCAAAGGGAGAGTTGGGCAGCACAGCATCTTTCTTCCAGCTCTTTGGGAAGCTAAGAAACAAGTCGCTCTGCACAGTGCTCTTACAGCCTACCGGGAACATCTCTTCCAAAGGAATGTGAAACGCAGTTCCTTTGCAGGCCTGATCTGTCTGAAGTACAACTTCTGCTCTGGGTGTGCTACATTGCCCTAGAGCTGAAAGGCACAACGTGCAGGCTTCTTTCCAAAGGGCGAGTTTTGCCCCACAGCATCTTGCTTCCAGCTCTTTGGGAAGCAAAGAAACAATTCGCTCTGCACAGTGCTCTTACAGCCTACCGGGAACATCTCTTCAAAAGGCCTGTGAAATGCAGTTTCTTTGCAGGCCTGATATGGCTGAAGTACAACTTCTGCTCTAGGTGTGCTACAGTGCCCTAGAGCTGAAAGGCACAACGTGCAGGCCTCTTAAAAAATGGCGAGTTGTGCCCCACAGCATCTTGCTTCCAGCTCTTTGGGAAGCTAAGAAACAACTCGCTCTGCACAGTGCTCTTACAGCCTACCGGGAGCATCTCTTCCAATGGCCTGTGAAACGCAGTTTCTTTGCAGGACTGATCTGGCTGAAGTAGAACTTCTGCTCTGGCTGTGCTACTTTTCCCTAGAGCTGAAAGGCACAACGTGCAGGCTTCTGTCCAAAGGGCGAGTTGGGCGCAAAGCATCTTGCTTCCAGCTCTTTGGGAAGCTAAGAAACAACTCGCTCTGCACAGTGCTCTTACGGCCTACCGGGAACATCTCTTCCAAAGGCCTGTGAAATGCAGTTTCTTCGCAGGCCTGATCTGGCTGAAGTACAACTTCTGCTCTGGGTGTGCTACATTGCCCTAGAGCTGAAAGCCACAACGTGCAGGCTTCTTTCCAAAGGGCGAGTTGGGCCCCACAGCATCTTGCTTCCAGCTCTTTGGGAAGCTAAGAAACAACTCGCTCTGCACAGTGCTCTTACAGCCTACCGGGAGCATCTCGTCCAAAGGCCTGTGAAACGCAGTTTCTTTGCAGGCCTGATCTGGCTGAAATAGAACTTTTGCTCTGGGTGTGCTACTTTTCCCTAGAGCTGAAAGGCACAACGTGCAGGCTTCTGTCCAAAGGGCGAGTGGGGCGCAAAGCATCTTGCTTCCAGCTCTTTGAGAAGCTAAGAAACAACTCGCTCTGCACAGTGGTCTTACAGCCTACCGGGAGCATCTCTTCCAAAGGCCTGTGAGACGCAGTTTCTTCGCAGGCCTGATCTGGCTGAAGTACAACTTCTGCTCTGGGTGTGCTACATTGCCCTAGAGCTGAAAGGCACAATGTGCAGGCTTCTTCACAAAGGGCGAGTTGGGCCCCACAGCATCTTGCTTCCAGCTCTTTGGGAAGCTAAGAAACAACTCGCTCTGCACAGTGCTCTTACAGCCTACCGGGAACATCTCTTCCAGAGGCCTGTGAAACGCAGTTTCTTTGCAGGCCTGATCTGGCTGAAGTACAACTTCTGCTTTGTTTGTGCTACATTGCCCTAGAGCTGAAAGACACAACGTGCAGGCTTCTTTCCCAAGGGCGAGTTGGGCCCCACAGCATCTTGCTTCCAGCTCTTTGGGAAGCTAAGAAACAACTCGCTCTGCACAGTGCTCTTACAGCCTACCGGGAACATCTCTTCCAAAGGCCTGTGAAATGCAGTTTCTTTGCAGGCCTGATCTGGCTGAAGTAGGACTTCTGCTCTGGGTGTGCTACATTGCCCTAGAGCTGAAAGGCACAACGTGCTGTCTCCTTTCCAAAGGGCGAGTTGGGCCCCACAGCATTTTGCTTCCAGCTCTATGGGAATCTAAGATACAACTCACTCTGCACAGTTCTCTTACAGCCTACCGGGAACATATCTTACAAAGGCCTGTGAAACGCAGTTTCTTTGCAGGCCTGATCTGGCTGAAGTAGAACTTCTGCTCAGGGTGTGCTACATTGCCCTAGAGCTGAAAGGCACAACGTGCAGTCTTCTTGACAAAGGGCGAGTTGGGCCCCACAGCATCTTGCTTCCAGCTCTTTGGCAAGCTAGGAAACAACTCGCTCTGCAAAGTGCTCTTACAGCCTACTGGGAACATCTCTTCCAAAGGCCTGTGAAACGCAGTTTCTTTGCAGGCCTGATCTGGCTGAAGTACAACTTCTGCTCTGGGTGTGCTACATTGCCCTAGAGCTGAAAGGCACAACGTGCAGGCTTCTTTCCAAAGGGCGCGTTGGGCCTCACAGCATCTTGCTTCCAGCACTTTGGGAAGCTAAGAAACAACTCGCTCTGCACAGTGCTCTTACAGCCTACCGGGAACATCTCTTACAAAGGCCTGAGAAACGCAGTTTCTTTGCAGGCCTGATCTTGCTAAAGTAGAACTTTTGCTCTGGGTGTGCTACATTGCACTAGACCTGAAAGGCACAATGTGCAGGCTTCTTTCCAAAGGCCGAGTTGGGCCCCACAGCATCTTGCTTCCAGCTCTTTGGGAAGCTAAGAAACAAGTCGCTGTGCACAGTGCTCTTAGAGCCTACCGGGAACATCTCTTCCAGAGGAATGTGAAACGCAGATTCTTTCCAGGCCTGATCTGGCTGAAGTAGAACTTCTGCTCTGGGTGTGCTACATTGCCCCAGAGCTGAAAGGCACAACATGCAGGCTTCTGTCCAAAGGGAGAGTTGGGCAGCACAGCATCTTTCTTCCAGCTCTTTGGGAAGCTAAGAAACAACTCGCTCTGCACAGTGCTCTTACAGCCTACCGGGAACATCTCTTCCAAAGGAATGTGAAACGCAGTTCCTTTGCAGGCCTGATCTGTCTGAAGTACAACTTCTGCTCTGGGTGTGCTACATTGCCCTAGAGCTGAAAGGCACAACGTGCAGGCTTCTTTCCAAAGGGCGAGTTTTGCCCCACAGCATCTTGCTTCCAGCTCTTTGGGAAGCAAAGAAACAATTCGCTCTGCACAGTGCTCTTACAGCCTACCGGGAACATCTCTTCAAAAGGCCTGTGAAATGCAGTTTCTTTGCAGGCCTGATATGGCTGAAGTACAACTTCTGCTCTAGGTGTGCTACAGTGCCCTAGAGCTGAAAGGCACAACGTGCAGGCCTCTTAAAAAATGGCGAGTTGTGCCCCACAGCATCTTGCTTCCAGCTCTTTGGGAAGCTAAGAAACAACTCGCTCTGCACAGTGCTCTTACAGCCTACCGGGAGCATCTCTTCCAATGGCCTGTGAAACGCAGTTTCTTTGCAGGCCTGATCTGGCTGAAGTAGAACTTCTGCTCTGGGTGTGCTACTTTGACCTAGAGCTGAAAGGCAGAACGTGCAGGCTTCTTTCCAAAGGGCGAGATGGCCCCCACAGCATCTTGCTTCCACCTATTTGGAAAGCTCAGAAACAGCTCGCTCTGCACAGTGCTCTTACAGCCTACCGGGAATATCTCTTACAAAGGCCTGTGAAACGCAGTTTCTTTGCAGGCCTGATCTGGCTGAAGTAGAACTTCTGCTCTGGGTGTGCTACATTGCCCTAGAGCTGAAAGGCACAACGTGCAGGCTTCTGTCCAAAGGGTGAGTTGGTCCCCACAGCATCTTCTTCCAGCTCTTTGGGAAGCTAAGAAACAACTCGCTCTGCACAGTGCTCTTACAGCCTACCGGGAACATCTCTTCCAAAGCCCTGTGAAATGCAGTTTCTTTGCAGGCCTGATCTTGCTGAAGTACAACTTCTGCTCTGGGTGTGCTACATTGCCCTAGAGCTGAAAGGCACAACGTGCAGGCTTCTTTCCAAAGGGTGATTTGGGTCCCACAGCATCTTGCTTCCAGCTCCTTGGGAAGCTAAGAAACAACTCGCTCTGCACAGTGCTCTTACAGCCTACCCGGAACATGTCTTCCAAAGGCCTGTTAAACGCAGTTTCTTTGCAGGCCTGATCTGTCTGAAATGGAACTTCTGCTCTGGGTGTGCTACATTGCCCTAGAGCTGAAAGGTACAACGTGCAGGCTTCTTTCCAAAGGGCGAGTTGGGCCCCACAGCATCTTGCTTCCAGCTCTTTGGGAGGCTAAGAAACAACTCCCTCTGCGCAGTGCTCTTACAGCCTACCGGGAACATATCTTACAAAGGCCTGTGAAATGCAGTTTCTTTGCAGGCCTGATCTGGCTGAAGTAGGACTTCTGCTCTGGGTGTACTACATTGCCCTAGAGCTGAAAGGCACAACGTGCTGTCTCCTTTCCAAAGGGCGAGTTGGGCCCCACAGCATTTTGCTTCCAGCTCTATGGGAATCTAAGATACAACTCGCTCTGCACAGTTCTCTTACAGCCTACCGGGAACATCTCTTCCAAAGGCCTGTGAAAAGCAGTTTCTTTGCAGGCCTGATCCGGCTGAAGTAGAACTTCTGCTCTCGGTGTGCTGCATTGCCCCAGAGCTGAAAGGCACAACGTGCAGTCTTCTTAACAAAGGGCGAGTTGGGCCCCACAGCATCTTGCTTCCAGCTCTTTGGCAAGCTAGGAAACAACTCGCTCTGCACAGTGCTCTTACAGCCTACCGGGAACATCTCTTCCAAAGGCCTGTGAAACGCAGTTTCTTTGCAGGCCTGATCTGGCTGAAGTGCAACTTCTGCTCTGGGTGTGCTACATTGCCCTAGAGCTGAAAGGCACAACGTGCAGGCTTCTTTCCAAAGGGCGCGTTGGGCCTCACAGCATCTTGCTTCCAGCACTTTGGGAAGCTAAGAAACAACTCGCTCTGCACAGTGCTCTTACAGCCTACCGGGAACATCTCTTACAAAGGCCTGTGAAACGCAGTTTCTTTGCAGGCCTGATCTTGCTGAAGTAGAACTTTTGCTCAGGGTGTGCTACATTGCACTAGACCTGAAAGGCACAATGTGCAGGCTTCTTTCCAAAGGCTGAGTTGGTCCCCACAGCATCTTTCTTCCAGCTCTTTGGGAAGCTAAGAAACAACTCGCTCTGCACAGTGCTATTACAGCCTACCGGGAACATCTCTTCCAAAGACCTGTGACACGCAGTTTCTCCGCAGGCCTGAACTGGCTGAAGTAGAACTTCTGCTCTGGGTGTGCTACATTGCCCCAGAGCTGAAAGGCACAACGTGCAGGCTTCTGTCCAAAGGGAGAGTTGGGCAGCACAGCATCTTGCTTCCAGCTCTTTGGGAAGCTAAGAAACAACTAACTCTGCACAGTGCTCTTACAGCCTACCGGGAACATCTCTTCCAGAGGAATGTGAAACGCAGATTCTTTCCAGGCCTGATCTGGCTGAAGTAGAACTTCTGCTCTGGGTGTGCTACATTGCCCCAGAGCTGAAAGGCACAACATGCAGGCTTCTGTCCAAAGGGAGAGTTGGGCAGCACAGCATCTTTCTTCCAGCTCTTTGGGAAGCTAAGAAACAAGTCGCTCTGCACAGTGCTCTTACAGCCTACCGGGAACATCTCTTCCAAAGGAATGTGAAACGCAGTTCCTTTGCAGGCCTGATCTGGCTGAAGTACAACTTCTGCTCTGGGTGTGCTACATTGCCCTAGAGCTGAAAGGCACAACGTGCAGGCTTCTTTCCAAAGGGCGAGTTGGGCCCCACAGCATCTTGCTTCCAGCTCTTTGGGAAGCTAAGAAACAATTCGCTCTGCACAGTGCTCTTACAGCCTACCGGGAACATCTCTTCCAAAGGCCTGTGAAATGCAGTTTCTTTGCAGGCCTGATATGGCTGAAGTACAACTTCTGCTCTAGGTGTGCTACAGTGCCGTAGAGCTGAAAGGCACAACGTGCAGGCCTCTTAAAAAATGGCGAGTTGTGCCCCACAGCATCTTGCTTCCAGCACTTTGGGAAGCTAAGAAACAACTCGCTCTGCACAGTGCTCTTACAGCCTACCGGGAGCATCTCTTCCAATGGCCTGTGAAACGCAGTTTCTTTGCAGGCCTGATCTGGCTGAAGTAGAACTTCTGCTCTGGGTGTGCTACTTTGACCTAGAGCTGAAAGGCAGAACGTGCAGGCTTCTTTCCAAAGGGCGAGATGGCCCCCACAGCATCTTGCTTCCACCTATTTGGAAAGCTCAGAAACAGCTCGCTCTGCACAGTGGTCTTACAGCCTACCGGGAATATCTCTTACAAAGGCCTGTGAAACGCAGTTTCTTTGCAGGCCTGATCTGGCTGAAGTAGAACTTCTGCTCTGGGTGTGCTACATTGCCCTAGAGCTGAAAGGCACAACGTGCAGGCTTCTGTCCAAAGGGCGATTTGGGCCCAAAGCATCTTGCGTCCAGCTCTTTGGGAAGCTAAGAAACAACTAGCTCTGCACAGTACTTTTACAGCCTACCGGGAACATCTCTTCCAAAGGCCTGTGAAACGCAGTTTCTTTGCAGGCCTGATATGGCTGAAGTACAACTTCTGCTCTAGGTGTGCTACAGTGCCCTAGAGCTGAAATGCACAACGTGCAGGCCTCTTAAAAAATGGCGAGTTGGGCCCCACAGCATCTTGCTTCCAGCTCTTTGGGAACCTAAGAAACAACTCGCTCTGCACAGTGCTCTTACAGCCTACCGGGAACATCTCTTCCAAAGGCCTGTGAAACGTAGTTTCTTCACAGGCCTGATCTGGCTGAAGTACAACTTCTGCTCTGGGTTTGCTACATTGCCCTAGAGCTGAAAGCCACAACGTGCAGGCTTATTTCCAAAGGGCGAGTTGGGCGCAAAGCATCTTGCTTCCAGCTCTTTGAGAAGCTAAGAAACAACTCGCTCTGCACAGTGCTCTTACAGCCTACCGGGAGCATCTCTTCCAAAGGCCTGTGAGACGCAGTTTCTTCGCACGCCTTATCTGGCTGAATACAACTTCTGCTCTGGGTGTGCTACATTGCCCTAGAGCTGAAAGGCACAATGTGCAGGCTACTTCACAAAGGGCGAGTTGGGCCCCACAGCATCTTGCTTCCAGCTCTTTGGGAAGCTAAGAAACAACTCGCTCTGCACAGTGCTCTTACAGCCTACCGGGAACATCTCTTCCAAAGGCCTGTGAAACGCAGTTTCTTTGCAGGCCTGATCTGGCTGAAGTAGAATTTCTGCTCTGGGTGTGCTACATTGCCATAGAGCTGAAAGGCACAACGTGCAGGCTTCTTTCCAAAGGGCGAGTTGGGCCCCACAGCATCTTGCTTCCAGCTCTTTGGGAAGCTAATAAATATCTCGCTCTGCACAGTGCTCTTACAGCCTACCGGGAACATCTCTTCCAAAGGCCTGTGAAACGCAGTTTCTTTGCAGGCCTGATCTGGCTGAAGTAGAACTTCTGCTCTGGGTGTGCTACATTGCCCTAGAGCTGAAGGCACAACGTGCAGGCTTCTTTCCCAAGGGCGAGTTGGGCCCCACAGGATCTTGCTTCCAGCTCTTTGGGAAGCTAAGAAACAACTCGCTCTGCACAGTGCTCTTACAGCCTACCGGGAACATCTCTTCCAAAGGCCTGTGAAACGCAGTTTCTTTGCTGGCCTGATCTGGCTGAAGTAGAAATTCTGCTCTGGGTGTGCTACATTGCCCTAGAGCTGAAAGGCACAACGTGCAGGCTTCTTTCCAAAGGGCGAGTTGGGCCCCACAGCATCTTGCTTCCAGCTCTTTGGGAAGCTAAGAAACAACTCGCTTTGCACAGTGCTCTTACAGCCTACCGGGAACATCTCTTCCAAAGGCCTGTGAAACGCAGTTTCTTTGCAGGCCTGATCTGGCTGAAGTAGAACTTCTGCTCTGGGTGTGCTACATTGCCCTAAAGCTGAAAGGCACAACCTGCAGGCTTCTGTCCAAAGGGCGAGTTGGGCCCCAAAGCATCTTGCTGCCAGCTCTTTGGGAATCTAAGAAACAACTCGCTCTGCACAGTGCTCTTACAGCCTACCGGGAGCATCTCTTCCAAAGGCCTGTGAAACGCAGTTTCTTTGCAGGCCTGATCTGGCTGAAGTACAACATCTGCTCTGGGTGTGCTACATTGCCCTAGAGCTGAAAGCCACAACGTGCAGGCTTCTTTCTAAAGGGCGAGTTGGGCGCAAAGCATCTTGCTTCCAGCTCTTTGAGAAACTAAGAAACAACTCGCTCTGCACAGTGCTCTTACAGCCTACCGGGAGCATCTCTTCCAAAGGCCTGTGAGACGCAGTTTCTTCGCAGGCCTGATCTGGCTGAATACAACTTCTGCTGTGGGTGTGCTACATTGCCCTAGAGCTGAAAGGCACAATGTGCAGGCTTCTTTGCCAAGGGCGAGTTGGGCCCCACAGCATCTTGCTTCCAGCTCTTTGGGAAGCTAAGAAACAACTCGCTCAGCACAGTGCTCTTACAGCCTTCCGGGAACATCTCTTACAAAGGCCTGTGAAACGCAGTTTCTTTGAAGGCCTGATCTGGCTGAAGTACAACTTCTGCTCTGGGTGTGCTACATTGCCCTAGAGCTGAAAGCCACAACGTGCAGACTTCTTTCCAAAGGGCGAGTTGGGCCCCACAGCATCTTGCTTCCAGCTCTTTGGGAAGCTAAGAAACAACTCGCTCTGCACAGTGCTCTTACAGCCTACCGGGAGCATCTCTTCCAAAGGCCTGTGAAACGCAGTTTCTTTGCAGGCCTGATGTGGCTGAAATAGAACTTTTGCTCTGGGTGTGCTACTTTTCCCTAGAGCTGAAAGGCACAACGTGCAGGCTTCTGTCCAAAGGGCGAGTTGGGCGCAAAGCATCTTGCTTCCAGCTCTTTGGGAAGCTAAGAAACAACTCGCTCTGCACAGTGCTCTTACAGCCTAACGGGAACATCTCTTCCAATGGCCTGTGAAACGCAGGTTCTTTGCAGGCCTGATCTGGCTGAAGTAGAACTTCTGCTCTGGGTGTGCTACATTGCCCTAGAGCTGAAAGGCACAACGTGCAGGCTTCTGTCCAAAGGGCGAGTTGGGCCCCACAGCATCTTGCTTCCAGCTCTTTGGGAAGCTAACAAACAACTCGCTCTGCACAGTGCTCTTACAGCCTACTGGGAGCATCTCTTCCAAAGGCCTGTGAAATGCACTTTCTTCGCAGACCAGATCTGGCTGAAGTAGAACTTCTCCTCTGGGTGTGCTACATTGCCCTAGAGCTGAAAGGCACAACGTGCAGGCTTCTTTCCCAAGGGCGAGTTGGGCCCCACAGCATCTTGCTTCCAGCTCTTTGGGAAGCTAAGAAACAACTCGCTCTGCACAGTGCTGTTACAGCCCACCGGGAACATCTCTTCCAAAGGCCTGTGAAACGCAGTTTCTTCGCAGGCCTGATCTGGCTGAAGTACAACTTCTCCTCTGGGTGTGCTACATTGCCCTAGAGCTGAAAGGCACAACGTGCAGGCTTCTTTCCCAAGGGCGACTTGGGCCCCACAGCATCTTGCTTCCAGCTCTTTGGGAAGCTAAGAAACAACTCGCTCTGCACAGTGCTCTTACAGCCTATCGTAAACATCTCTTCCAAAGGCCTGTGAAACGCAATTTCTTTGCAGGCCTGATCTGGCTGAAGTAGAACCTCTGCTCTGTTTGTGCTACATTGCCCTAGAGCTGAAAGACACAACGTGCAGGCTTCTTTACCAAGGGCGAGTTGGGCCCCACAGCATCTTGATTCCAGCTCTTTGGGAAGCTAAGAAACAACTAGCTCTGCACAGTGGTCTTACAGCCTACTGGGAACATCTCTTACAAAGGCCTGTGAAATGCAGTTTCTTTGCAGACCTGATCTGGCTGAAGTACAACTTCTGCTCATTGTGTGCTACATTGTCCTAGAGCTGGAAGGCACAACATGCAGGCTTCTTTCCAAAGGGCGAGTTGGGCCCCACAGCTTCTTCCTTCCAGCTCTTTGGTAAGCTAAGAAACAACTCGCTCTGCACAGTGCTCTTACAGCCTACCAGGAACATCTCTTCCAAAGGCCTGTGAAACGCAGTTTCTTTGCAGGCCTGATCTGGCTGAAGTACAACTTCTGCTCTGGGTGTGCTACATTGCCCTAGAGCTGAAAGGCCCAACGTGCAGGCTTCTTTCCAAAGGGCGAGTTGGGCCCCACAGCACCTTGCTTCCAGCTCTTTGGGAAGCTAAGAAACAACTCGCTCTGCACAGTACTCTTACAGCCTACCGGGAACAACACTTCGAGAGGCCTGTGAAACGCAGTTTCTTTGCAGGCCTGATATGGCTGAAGTACAACTTCTGCTCTAGGTGTGCTACAGTGCCCTAGAGCTGAAAGGCACAACGTGCAGGCCTCTTAAAAAATGGCAAGTTGGGCCCCACAGCATCTTGCTTCCAGCTCTTTGGGAACCTAAGAAACAACTCGCTCTGCACAGTGCTCTTACAGCCTACCGGGAACATATCTTACAAAGTCCTGTGAAATGCAGTTTCTTTGCAGGCGTGATCTGGCTGAAGTATGACTTCTGCTCTGGGTGTGCTACATTGCCCTAGAGCTGAAAGGCACAACGTGCTGTCTCCTTTCCAAAGGGCGAGTTGGGCCCCACAGCATTTTGCTTCCAGCTCTATGGGAATCTAAGATACAACTCACTCTGCACAGTTCTCTTACAGCCTACCGGGAACATCTCTTCCAAAGGCCTGTGAAAAGCAGTTTCTTTGCAGGCCTGATCTGGCTGAAGTAGAACTTCTGCTCTCGGTGTGCTACATTGCCCTAGAGCTGAAAGGCACAACGTGCAGTCTTCTTAACAAAGGGCGAGTTGGGCCCCACAGCATCTTGCTTCCAGCTCTTTGGCAAGCTAGGAAACAACTCGCTCTGCACAGTGCTCTTACAGCCTACCGGGAGCACCTCTTCCAAAGGCCTGTGAAACGAAGTTTCTTTGCAGGCCTGATCTTGCTGAAGTAGAACTTTTGCTCTGGGTGTGCTACATTGCACTAGACCTGAAAGGCACACTGTGCATGCTTCTTTCCAAAGGCTGAGTTGGGCCCCACAGCATCTTGCTTCCAGCTCTTTGGGAAGCTAAGAAACAACTCGCTCTGCACAGTGCTATTACAGCCTACCGGGAACATCTCTTCCAAAGACCTGTGAAACGCAGTTTCTCCGCAGGCCTGAACTGGCTGAAGTAGAACTTCTGCTCTGGGTGTGCTACATTGCCCCAGAGCTGAAAGGCACAACGTGCAGGCTTCTGTCCAAAGGGAGAGTTGGGCAGCACAGCATCTTGCTTCCAGCTCTTTGGGAAGCTAAGAAACAAGTCGCTCTGCACAGTGCTCTTACAGCCTACCGGGAACATCTCTTCCAGAGGAATGTGAAACGCAGATTCTTTCCAGGCCTGATCTGGCTGAAGTAGAACTTCTGCTCTGGGTGTGAGACATTGCCCCAGAGCTGAAAGGCACAACATGCAGGCTTCTGTCCAAAGGGAGTGTTGGGCAGCACAGCATCTTTCTTCCAGCTCTTTGGGAAGCTAAGAAACAAGTCGCTCTGCACAGTGCTCTTACAGCCTACCGGGAACATCTCTTCCAAAGGAATGTGAAACGCAGTTCCTTTGCAGGCCTGATCTGGCTGAAGTACAACTTCTGCTCTGGGTGTGCTACATTGCCCTAGAGCTGAAAGGCACAACGTGCAGGCTTCTTTCCAAAGGGCGAGTTTTGCCCCACAGCATCTTGCTTCGAGGTCTTTGGGAAGCAAAGAAACAATTCGCTCTGCACAGTGCTCTTACATCCTACCGGGAGCATCTCTTCCAAAGGCCTGTGAAACGCAGTTTCTTTGCAGGCCTGATCTGGCTGAAGTACAACTTCTGCTCTGGGTGTGGTACATTGCCCTGGAGCTGAAAGGCACAACGTGCAGGCTTCTCAACAAAGGGCGAGTTGGGCCCCACAGCATCTTGCTTCCAGCTCTTTGTCAAGCTAGGAAACAACTCGCTCTGCAAAGTGCTCTTACAGCCTACCGGGAACATCTCTTCCAAAGGCCTCTGAAACGCAGTTTCTTTGCAGGCCTGATCTGGCTGAAGTAGAACTTCTGCTCTGGGTGTGCTACATTGCCCTAGAGCTGAAAGGCACAACGTGCAGGCTTCTTTCCAAAGGGCGCGTTGGGCCTCACAGCATCTTGCTTCCAGCACTTTGGGAAGCTAAGAAACAACTCGCTCTGCACAGTGCTCTTACAGCCTACCGGGAACATCTCTTCCAAAGGCCTGTGAAACGCAGTTTCTTTGCAGGCCTCATCTGGCTGAAGTACAACTTCTGCACTGGGTGTGGTACATTGCCCTAGAGCTGAAAGGCACAACGTGCAGGCTTCTCAACAAAGGGCGAGTTGGGCCCCACAGCATCTTGCTTCCAGCTCTTTGTCAAGCTAGGAAACAACTCGCTCTGCAAAGTGCTCTTACAGCCTACCGGGAACATCTCTTCCAAAGGCCTGTGAAACGCAGTTTCTTTGCAGGCCTGATCTGGCTGAAGTAGAACTTCTGCTCTGGGTGTGCTACATTGCCCTAGAGCTGAAAGGCACAACGTGCAGGCTTCTTTCCAAAGGGCGCGTTGGGCCTCACAGCATCTTGCTTCCAGCACTTTGGGAAGCTAAGAAACAACTCGCTCTGCACAGTGCTCTTACAGCCTACCGGAACATCTCTTACAAAGGCCTGTGAAACGCAGTTTCTTTGCAGGCCTGATCTTGCTGAAGTGGAACTTTTGCTCTGGGTGTGCTACATTGCACTAGACCTGAAAGGCACAATGTGCAGGCTTCTTTCCAAAGGCCGAGTTGGGCCCCACAGCATCTTGCTTCCAGCTCTTTGGGAAGCTAAGAAACAACTCGCTCTGCACAGTGGTCTTACAGCCTACTGGGAACATCTCTTACAAAGGCCTGTGAAATGCAGTTTCTTTGCAGACCTGATCTGGCTGAAGTACAACTTCTGCTCTTTGTGTGCTACATTGTCCTAGAGCTGGAAGGCACAACGTGCAGGCTTCTTTCCAAAGGGCGAGTTGGGCCCCACACCTTCCTCCTTCCAGCTCTTTGGGAAGCTAAGAAACAACTCGCTCTGCACAGTGCTCTTACAGCCTACCGGGAACATCTCTTCCAAAGGCCTGTGAAATGCAGTTTCTTTGCAGGCCTGATCTGGCTGAAGTACAACTTCTGGTCTGGGTGTGCTACATTGCCCTAGAGCTGAAAGGCCCAACTTGCAGGCTTCTTTCCAAAGGGCGAGTTGGGCCCCACAGCACCTTGCTTCCAGCTCTTTGGGAAGCTAAGAAACAACTCGCTCTGCACAGTACTCTTACAGCCTACCGGGAACAACACTTCGAGAGGCCTGTGAAACGCAGTTTCTTTGCAGGCCTGATATGGCTGAAGTACAACTTCTGCTCTAGGTGTGCTACAGTGCCCTAGAGCTGAAAGGCACAACGTGCAGGCCTCTTAAAAAATGGCAAGTTGGGCCCCACAGCATCTTGCTTCCAGCTCTTTGGGAACCTAAGAAACAACTCGCTCTGCACAGTGCTCTTACAGCCTACCGGGAACATATCTTACAAAGGCCTGTGAAATGCAGTTTCTTTGCAGGCGTGATCTGGCTGAAGTAGGTCTTCTGCTCTGGGTGTGCTACATTGCCCTAGAGCTGAAAGGCACAACGTGCTGTCTCCTTTCCAAAGGGCGAGTTGGGCCCCACAGCATTTTGCTTCCAGCTCTATGGGAATCTAAGATACAACTCGCTCTGCACAGTTCTCTTACAGCCTACCGGGAACATCTCTTCCAAAGGCCTGTGAAAAGCAGTTTCTTTGCAGGCCTGATCTGGCTGAAGTAGAACTTCTGCTCTCGGTGTGCTACATTGCCCTAGAGCTGAAAGGCACAACGTGCAGTCTTCTTAACAAAGGACGAGTTGGGCCCCACAGCATCTTGCTTCCAGCTCTTTGGCAAGCTAGGAAACAACTCGCTCTGCAAAGTGCTCTTACAGCCTACCGGGAACATCTCTTCCAAAGGCCTGTGAAACGCAGTTTCTTTGCAGGCCTGATCTTGCTGAAGTTGAACTTTTGCTCTGGGTGTGCTACATTGCACTAGACCTGAAAGGCACAATGTGCAGGCTTCTTTCCAAAGGCCGAGTTGGGCCCCACAGCATCTTGCTTCCAGCTCTTTGGGAAGCTAAGAAACAACTCGCTCTGCACAGTGCTATTACAGCCTACCGGGAACATCTCTTCCAAAGACCTGTGAAACGCAGTTTCTCCGCAGGCCTGAACTGGCTGAAGTAGAACTTCTGCTCTGGGTGTGCTACATTGCCCCAGAGCTGAAAGGCACAACGTGCAGGCTTCTGTCCAAAGGGAGAGTTGGGCAGCACAGCATCTTGCTTCCAGCTCTTTGGGAAGCTAAGAAACAAGTCGCTCTGCACAGTGCTCTTACAGCCTACCGGGAACATCTCTTCCAGAGGAATGTGAAACGCAGATTCTTTCCAGGCCTGATCTGGCTGAAGTAGAACTTCTGCTCTGGGTGTGCTACATTGCCCCAGAGCTGAAAGGCACAACATGCAGGCTTCTGTCCAAAGGGAGAGTTGGGCAGCACAGCATCTTTCTTCCAGCTCTTTGGGAAGCTAAGAAACAAGTCGCTCTGCACAGTGCTCTTACAGCCTACCGGGAACATCTCTTCCAAAGGAATGTGAAACGCAGTTCCTTTGCAGGCCTGATCTGGCTGAAGTACAAGTTCTGCTCTGGGTGTGCTACATTGCCCTAGAGCTGAAAGGCACAACGTGCAGGCTTCTTTCCAAAGGGCGAGTTTTGCCCCACAGCATCTTGCTTCGAGCTCTTTGGGAAGCAAAGAAACAATTCGCTCTGCACAGTGCTCTTACAGCCTACCGGGAACATCTCTTCCAAAGGCCTGTGAAATGCAGTTTCTTTGCAGGCCTGATCTGGCTGAAGTACAACTTCTGCTCTGGGTGTGCTACATTCCCCTACAGCTGAAAGGCACAACGTGCAGGCTTCTTTCCCAAGGGCGACTTGGGCCCCACAGCATCTTGCTTCCAGCTCTTTGGGAAGCTAAGAAACAACTCGCTCTGCCCAGTGCTCTTACAGCCTATCGTAAACATCTCTTCCAAAGGCCTGTGAAACGCAGTTTCTTTGCAGGCCTGATCTGGCTGAAGTAGAACTTCTGCTCTGTTTGTGCTACATTGCCCTAGAGCTGAAAGACACAACGTGCAGGCTTCTTTCCCAAGGGCGAGTTGGGCCCCACAGCATCTTGATTCCAGCTCTTTGGGAAGCTAAGAAACAACTAGCTCTGCACAGTGCTTTTACAGCCTACCGGGAACATCTCTTCCAAAGGCCTGCGAAACGCAGTTTCTTTTCAGTCCTGAAATGGCTGAAGTAGTACTTCTGCTCTGGGTGTGCTACATTGCCCTAGAGCTGGAAGGCACATCGTGCTGGCTTCTTTCCAAAGGGCGAGTTGGGCACCACAGCATCTTGCTTCCAGCTCTTTGGGAAGCTAAGAAACAACTCGCTCTGCACAGTGCTCTTACAGCCTACCCGGAACATCTCTTCCAAAGGCTTGTGAAACGCAGTTTCTTTGCAGGCCTGATCTGGCTGAAGTAGAACTTCTGCTCTGGGTGTGCTACATTGCCCAGAGCTGAAAGGCACAACATGCAGGCTTCTTTCCAAAGGGCGAGTTGGGCCCCACAGCATCTTGCTTCCACCTCTTTGGGAAGCTAAGAGACAACTCACTCTGCACAGTGCTCTTACAGCCTAACGGGAACATCTCTTCCAATGGCCTGTGAAACGCAGGTTCTTTGCAGGCCTGATCTGGCTGAAGCAGAACTTCTGCTCTGGGTGTGCTACATTGCCCTAGAGCTGAAAGGCACAACGTGCAGGCTTCTTTCCAAAGGGCGAGTTGGGCCCCACAGCACCTTGCTTCCAGCTCTTTGGGAAGCTAAGAAACAACTCGCTCTGCACAGTACTCTTACAGCCTACCGGGAACAACACTTCGAGAGGCCTGTGAAACGCAGTTTCTTTGCAGGCCTGATATGGCTGAAGTGCAACTTCTGCTCTAGGTGTGCTACAGTGCCCTAGAGCTGAAAGGCACAACGTGCAGGCCTCTTAAAAAATGGCATGTTGGGCCCCACAGCATCTTGCTTCCAGCTCTTTGGGAACCTAAGAAACAACTCGCTCTGCACAGTGCTCTTACAGCCTACCGGGAACATCTCTTCCAAAGGCCTGTGAAATGCAGTTTCTTTGCAGGCCTGATCTGGCTGAAGTAGAACTTCTGCTCTGGGTGTGCTACTTTGACCTAGAGCTGAAAGGCAGAACGTGCAGGCTTCTTTCCAAAGGGCGAGATGGCCCCCACAGCATCTTGCTTCCACCTATTTGGAAAGCTCAGAAACAGCTCGCTCTGCACAGTGCTCTTACAGCCTACCGGGAATATCTCTTACAAAGGCCTGTGACACGCAGTTTCTTTGCAGGCCTGATCTGGCTGAAGTACAACTTCTGCTCTGGGTGTGCTACATTGCCCTAGAGGTGAAAGACACAACGTGCAGGCTTCTTTCCAAAGGACGAGTTGGGCCCCACAGCATCTTGCTTCCAGCTCTTTGGGAAGCTAAGAAACAACTCGCTCTGCACAGTGCTCTTACAGCCTACCGGGAACATCTCTTCCAAAGGCCTGTGAAACGCAGTTTCTTTGCAGGCCTCATCTGGCTGAAGTACAACTTCTGCACTGGGTGTGCCACATTGCCCTAGAGCTGAAAGGCGCAATGTGCAGGCTTCTTTCCAAAGTGCTAGTTGGGCCCCACAGCATCTTCTTCCAGCTCTTTGGGAAGCTAAGAAACAACTCGCTCTGCACAGTGCTCTTACAGCCTACCGGGAACATCTCCTCCAAAGAGCTGTGAAACGCAGTTTCTTTGCAGGCCTGATGTGGCTGAAGTACAACTTCTGCTCTGGGTGTGCTACATTGCCCTAGAGCTGAAAGCCACAACGTGCAGGCTTCTTTCCAAAGGGTGATTTGGGTCCCACAGCATCTTGCTTCCAGCTCTTTGGGAAGCTAAGAAACAACTCGCTCTGCACAGTGCTCTCACGGCCTACAGGGAACATCTCTTCCAAAGGCCTGTTAAACGCAGTTTCTTTGCAGGCCTGATCTGTCTGAAATGGAACTTCTGCTCTGGGTGTGCTACATTGCCCTAGAGCTGAAGGTACAACGTGCAGGCTTCTTTCCAAAGGGCGAGTTGGGCCCCACAGCATCTTGCTTCCAGCTCTTTGGGAGGCTAAGAAACAACTAACTCTGCACAGTGCTCTTACAGCCTACCGGGAACATATCTTACAAAGGCCTGTGAAATGCAGTTTCTTTGCAGGCGTGATCTGGCTGAAGTAGGACTTCTGCTCTGGGTGTGCTACATTGCCCTAGAGCTGAAAGGCACAACGTGCTGTCTCCTTTCCAAAGGGCGAGTTGGGCCCCACAGCATTTTGCTTCCAGCTCTATGGGAATCTAAGATACAACTCGCTCTGCACAGTTCTCTTACAGCCTACCGGGAACATCTCTTCCAAAGGCCTGTGAAACGCAGTTTCTTTGCAGGCCTGATCTGGCTGAAGTAGAACTTCTGCTCTCGGTGTGCTACATTGCCCTAGAGCTGAAAGGCACAACGTGCAGTCTTCTTAACAAAGGGCGAGTTGGGCCCCACAGCATCTTGCTTCCAGCTCTTTGGGAAGCTAAGAAACAACTCGCTCTGCACAGTGCTATTACAGCCTACCGGGAACATCTCTTCCAAAGACCTGTGAAACGCAGTTTCTCCGCAGGCCTGAACTGGCTGAAGTAGAACTTCTGCTCTGGGTGTGCTACATTGCCCCAGAGCTGAAAGGCACAACGTGCAGGCGTCTGTCCAAAGGGAGAGTTGGGCAGCACAGCATCTTGCTTCCAGCTCTTTGGGAAGCTAAGAAACAAGTCGCTCTGCACAGTGCTCTTACAGCCTACCGGGAACATCTCTTCCAGAGGAATGTGAAACGCAGATTCTTTCCAGGCCTGATCTGGCTGAAGTAGAACTTCTGCTCTGGGTGTGCTACATTGCCCCAGAGCTGAAAGGCACAACATGCAGGCTTCTGTCCAAAGGGAGAGTTGGGCAGCACAGCATCTTTCTTCCAGCTCTTTGGGAAGCTAAGAAACAAGTCGCTCTGCACAGTGCTCTTACAGCCTACCGGGAACATCTCTTCCAAAGGAATGTGAAACGCAGTTCCTTTGCAGGCCTGATCTGGCTGAAGTACAACTTCTGCTCTGGGTGTGCTACATTGCCATAGAGCTGAAAGGCACAACGTGCAGGCTTCTTTCCAAAGGGCGAGTTTTGCCCCACAGCATCTTGCTTCCAGCTCTTTGGGAAGCAAATAAACAATTCGCTCTGCACAGTGCTCTTACAGCCTACCGGGAACATCTCTTCCAAAGGCCTGTGAAATGCAGTTTCTTTGCAGGCCTGATCTGGCTGAAGTACAACTTCTGCTCTGGGTGTGCTACATTCCCCTACAGCTGAAAGGCACAACGTGCAGGCTTCTTTCCCAAGGGCGACTTGGGCCCCACAGCATCTTGCTTCCAGCTCTTTGGGAAGCTAAGAAACAACTCGCTCTGCACAGTGCTCTTACAGCCTATCGTAAACATCTCTTCCAAAGGCCTGTGAAACGCAGTTTCTTTGCAGGCCTGATCTGGCTGAAGTAGAACTTCTGCTCTGTTTGTGCTACATTGCCCTAGAGCTGAAAGACACAACGTGCAGGCTTCTTTCCCAAGGGCGAGTTGGGCCCCACAGCATCTTGATTCCAGCTCTTTGGGAAGCTAAGAAACAACTAGCTCTGCACAGTGCTTTTACAGCCTACCGGGAACATCTCTTCCAAAGGCCTGTGAAACGCAGTTTCTTTTCAGTCCTGAAATGGCTGAAGTAGTACTTCTGCTCTGGGTGTGCTACATTGCCCTAGAGCTGGAAGGCACATCGTGCTGGCTTCTTTCCAAAGGGCGAGTTGGGCCCCACAGCATCTTGATTCCAGCTCTTTGGGAAGGTATGATACAACTCGCTCTGCACAGTGCTCTTACAGCCTACCCGGAACATCTCTTCCAAAGGCTTGTGAAACGCAGTTTCTTTGCAGGCCTGATCTGGCTGAAGTAGAATTTCTGCTCTGGGTGTGCTACATTGCCCAGAGCTGAAAGGCACAACGTGCAGGCTTCTTTCCAAAGGGCGAGTTGGGCCCCACAGCATCTTGCTTCCAACTCTTTGGGAAGCTAAGAGACAACTCACTCTGCACAGTGCACTTACAGCCTAACGGGAACATCTCTTCCAATGGGCTGTGAAACGCAGGTTCTTTGCAGGCCTGATCTGGCTGAAGCAGAACTTCTGCTCTGGGTGTGCTACATTGCCCTAGAGCTGAAAGGCACAACGTGCAGTTTTCTTTCCCAAGGGCGAGTTGGGCCCCACAGAATCTTGCTTCCAGCTCTTCGGCAAGCTAAGAAACAACTCGCTCTGAACAGTGCTCTTACAGCCTACCGGGAACATCTCTTCCAAAGGCCTGTGAAACGCAGTTTCTTTCCAGGCCTGATCTGGCTGAAGTAGAACTTCTCCTCTGGGTGTGCTACATTGCCCTAGAGCTGAAAGGCACAACGTGCAGGCTTCTTTCCCAAGGGCGAGTTGGGCCCCACAGCATTTTGCTTCCAGCTCTTTGGGAAGCTAAGAAACAACTCGCTCTGCACAGTGCTGTTACAGCCCACCGGGAACATCTCTTCCAAAGGCCTGTGAAACGCAGTTTCTTCGCAGGCCTGATCTGGCTGAAGTAGAACTTCTGCTCTGGGTGTGCTACATTGCCCTAGAGCTGAAAGGCACAACGTGCAGGATTCTTTCCAAAGGGCGCGTTGGGCCCCACAGCATCTTGCTTGCAGCTCTTTGGGAAGCTAAGAAACAACTCGCTCTGCACAGTGCTCTTACAGCCTACCGGGAACATCTCTTCCAAAGGCCTGTGAAACGCAGTTTCTTTGCAGGCCTGATCAGGCTGAAGTAGAACTTCTGCTCTGGGTGTGCTACATTGCCCTAGAGCTGAAAGGCACAACGTGCAGGTTTCTGTCCAAAGGGCGATTTGGGCCCACAGCATCTTGCTTCCAGCTCTTTGGGAAGCTAAGAAACAACTAGCTCTGCACAGTGCTTTTACAACCTACTGGGAACATCTCTTCCAAAGGCCTGTGAAACGCAGTTTCTTCGCAGGCCTGATCTGGCTGAAGTAGAACTTCTGCTCTAGGTGTGCTACAGTGCCAAAGAGCTGAAAGGCACAACGTGCAGGCCTCTTAAAAAATGGCGAGTTGGGCCCCACAGCATCTTGCTTACAGCTCTTTGGGAACCTAAGAAACAACTCGCTCTGCACAGTGCTCTTACAGCCTACCGGGAACATCTCTTCCAAAGGCCTGTGAAACGCAGTTTCTTTGCAGGCATGATCTGGCTGAAGTACAACTTCTGCTCTGGGTGTGCTACATTGCCCTAGAGCTGAAAGCCACAACGTGGAGGCTTCTTTAAAAGGGCGAGTTGGGCGCAAAGCATGTTGCTTCCAGCTCTTTGAGAAGCTAAGAAACAACTCGCTCTGCACAGTGCTCTTACAGCCTACCGGGAGCATCTCTTCCAACGGCCTGTGAGACGCAGTTTCTTCGCACGCCTGATCTGGCTGAAGTACAACTTCTGCTCTGGGTGTGCTACATTGCCCTAGAGCTGAAAGGCACAATGTGCAGGCTTCTTCACAAAGGGCGAGTTGGGCCCCACAGCGTCTTGCTTCCAGCTCTTTGGGAAGCTAAGAAACAACTCGCTCTGCACAGTGCTCTTACAGCCTACCGGGAACATCTCTTCCAGAGGAATGTGAAACGCAGATTCTTTCCAGGCCTGATCTGGCTGAAGAAGAACTTCTGCTCTGGGTGTGCTACATTGCCCCAGAGCTGAAAGGCACAACATGCAGGCTTCTGTCCAAAGGGAGAGTTGGGCAGCACAGCATCTTTCTTCCAGCTCTTTGGAAGCTAAGAAACAACTCGCTCTGCACAGTGCTCTTACAGCCTACCGGGAACATCTCTTCCAGAGGAATGTGAAACGCAGATTCTTTCCAGGCCTGATTTGGCTGCAGTAGAACTTCTGCTCTGGGTGTGCTACATTGCCCCAGAGCTGAAAGGCACAACATGCAGGCTTCTGTCCAAAGGGAGAGTTGGGCAGCACAGCATCTTTCTTCCAGCTCTTTGGGAAGGTAAGAAACAAGTCGCTCTGCACAGTGCTCTTACAGCCTACCGGGAACATCTCTTCCAAAGGAATGTGAAACGCAGATTCTTTCCAGGCCTGATCTGGCTGAAGTACAACTTCTGCTCAGGGTGTGCTACATTGCCCTAGAGCTGAAAGGCACAACGTGCAGGCTTCTTTCCAAAGGGCGAGTTTTGCACCACAGCATCTTGCTTCCAGCTCTTTGGGAAGCAAAGAAACAATTCGCTCTGCACAGTGCTCTTACAGCCTACCGGGAACATCTCTTCCAAAGGCCTGTGAAATGCAGTTTCTATGCAGGCCTGATCTGGCTGAAGTACAACTTCTGCTCTGGGTGTGCTACATTGCCCTACAGCTGAAAGGCACAACG
Source organism: Equus przewalskii (assembly GCF_037783145.1). Taxonomy (NCBI): domain Eukaryota; kingdom Metazoa; phylum Chordata; class Mammalia; order Perissodactyla; family Equidae; genus Equus; species Equus przewalskii. Next base: position 38,487 of record NW_027228479.1, read on the forward strand.
TGCAGGCTTCTTTCCCAAGGGCGAGTTGTGCCCCACAGCATCTTGCTTCCAGCTCTTTGGGAAGCTAAGAAACAACTCGCTCTGCACAGTGCTCTTACAGCCTATCGTAAACATCTCTTCCAAAGGCCTGTGAAACGCAGTTTCTTTGCAGGCCTGATCTGGCTGAAGTAGAACTTCTGCTCTGTTTGTGCTACATTGCCCTAGAGCTGAAAGACACAACGTGCAGGCTTCTTTCCAAAGGGCGAGTTGGGCCCCACAGCATCTTGATTCCAGCTCTTTGGGAAGCTAAGAAACAACTAGCTCTGCACAGTGCTTTTACAGCCTACCGGGAACATCTCTTCCAAAGGCCTGTGAAACGCAGTTTCTTCTCAGTCCTGAAATGGCTGAAGTAGTACTTCTGCTCTGGGTGTGCTACATGGCCCTAGAGCTGGAAGGCACATCGTGCTGGCTTCTTTCCAAAGGGCGAGTTGGGCCCCACAGCATCTTGCTTCCAGCTCTTTGGGAAGCTAAGAAACAACTCGCTCTGCGCAGTGCTCTTACAGCCTACCCGGAACATCTCTTCCAAAGGCTTGTGAAACGCAGTTTCTTTGCAGGCCTGATCTGGCTGAAGTAGAACTTCTGCTCTGGGTGTGCTACACTGCCCAGAGATGAAAGGCACAACGTGCAGGCTTCTTTCCAAAGGACGAGTTGGGCCCCACAGCATCTTGCTTCCAGCTCTTTGGGAAGCTAAGAAACAACTCGCTCTGCACAGTGCTCTTACAGCCTACCGGGAACATCTCTTCCAAAGGCCTGTGAAACGCAGTTTCTTTGCAGGCCTCATCTGGCTGAAGTACAACTTCTGCACTGGGTGTGCCACATTGCCCTAGAGCTGAAAGGCGCAATGTGCAGGCTTCTTTCCAAAGTGCTAGTTGGGCCCCACAGCATCTTCTTCCAGCTCTTTGGGAAGCTAAGAAACAACTCGCTCTGCACAGTGCTCTTACAGCCTACCGGGAACATCTCCTCCAAAGAGCTGTGAAACGCAGTTTCTTTGCAGGCCTGATGTGGCTGAAGTACAACTTCTGCTCTGGGTGTGCTACATTGCCCTAGAGCTGAAAGCCACAGCGTGCAGGCTTCTTTCCAAAGGGTGATTTGGGTCCCACAGCATCTTGCTTCCAGCTCTTTGGGAAGCTAAGAAACAACTCGCTCTGCACAGTGCTCTCACGGCCTACAGGGAACATCTCTTCCAAAGGCCTGTGAAACGCAGTTTCTGTGCAGGCCTGATCTGTCTGAAATGGAACTTCTGCTCTGGGTGTGCTACATTGTCCTAGAGCTGAAGGTACAACGTGCAGGCTTCTTTCCAAAGGGCGAGTTGGGCCCCACAGCATCTTGCTTCCAGCTCTTTGGGAGGCTAAGAAACAACTCCCTCTGCACAGTGCTCTTACAGCCTACCGGGAACATATCTTACAAAGGCCTGTGAAATGCAGTTTCTTTGCAGGCGTGATCTGGCAGAAGTAGGACTTCTGCTCTGGGTGTGCTACATTGCCCTAGAGCTGAAAGGCACAACGTGCTGTCTCCTTTCCAAAGGGCGAGTTGGGCCCCACAGCATTTTGCTTCCAGCTCTATGGGAATCTAAGATACAACTCGCTCTGCACAGTTCTCTTACAGCCTACCGGGAACATCTCTTCCAAAGGCCTGTGAAAAGCAGTTTCTTTGCAGGCCTGATCTGGCTGAAGTAGAACTTCTGCTCTCGGTGTGCTACATTGCCCTAGAGCTGAAAGGCACAACGTGCAGTCTTCTTAACAAAGGGCGAGTTGGGCCCCACAGCATCTTGCTTCCAGCTGTTTGGCAAGCTAGGAAACAACTCGCTCTGCAAAGTGCTCTTACAGCCTACCGGGAACATCTCTTCCAAAGGCCTGTGAAACGCAGTTTCTTTGCAGGCCTGATCTTGCTGAAGTAGAACTTTTGCTCTGGGTGTGCTACATTGCACTAGACCTGAAAGGCACAATGTGCAGGCTTCTTTCCAAAGGCCGAGTTGGGCCCCACAGCATCTTGCTTCCAGCTCTTTGGGAAGCTAAGAAACAACTCGCTCTGCACAGTGCTATTACAGCCTACCGGGAACATCTCTTCCAAAGACCTGTGAAACGCAGTTTCTCCGCAGGCCTGAACTGGCTGAAGTAGAACTTCTGCTCTGGGTGTGCTACATTGCCCCAGAGCTGAAAGGCACAACGTGCAGGCTTCTGTCCAAAGGGAGAGTTGGGCAGCACAGCATCTTTCTTCCAGCTCTTTGGGAAGCTAAGAAACCAGTCGCTCTGCACAGTGCTCTTACAGCCTACCGGGAGCATCTCTTCCAGAGGAATGTGAAACGCAGATTCTTTCCAGGCCTGATCTGGCTGAAGTAGAACTTCTCCTCTGGGTGTGCTACATTGCCCCAGAGCTGAAAGGCACAACATGCAGGCTTCTGTCCAAAGGGAGAGTTGGGCAGCACAGCATCTTTCTTCCAGCTCTTTGGGAAGCTAAGAAACAAGTCGCTCTGCACAGTGCTCTTACAGCCTACTGGGAACATCTCTTCCAAAGGAATGTGAAACGCAGTTCCTTTGCAGGCCTGATCTGGCTGAAGTACAACTTCTGCTCTGGGTGTGCTACATTGCCCTAGAGCTGAAAGGCACAACGTGCAGGCTTCTTTCCAAAGGGCGAGTTTTGCCCCACAGCATCTTGCTTCGAGCTCTTTGGGAAGCAAAGAAACAATTCGCTCTGCACAGTGCTCTTACAGCCTACCGGGAACATCTCTTCCAAAGGCCTGTGAAATGCAGTTTCTTTGCAGGCCTGATCTGGCTGAAGTACAACTTCTGCTCTGGGTGTGCTACATTCCCCTACAGCTGAAAGGCACAACGTGCAGGCTTCTTTCCCAAGGGCGACTTGGGCCCCACAGCATCTTGCTTCCAGCTCTTTGGGAAGCTAAGAAACAACTCGCTCTGCACAGTGCTCTTACAGCCTATCGTAAACATCTCTTCCAAAGGCCTGTGAAACGCAGTTTCTTTGCAGGCCTGATCTGGCTGAAGTAGAACTTCTGCTCTGTTTGTGCTACATTGCCCTAGAGCTGAAAGACACAACGTGCAGGCTTCTTTCCCAAGGGCGAGTTGGGCCCCACAGCATCTTGATTCCAGCTCTTTGGGAAGCTAAGAAACAACTAGCTCTGCACAGTGCTTTTACAGCCTACCGGGAACATCTCTTCCAAAGGCCTGTGAAACGCAGTTTCTTTTCAGTCCTGAAATGGCTGAAGTAGTACTTCTGCTCTGGGTGTGCTACATTGCCCTAGAGCTGGAAGGCACATCGTGCTGGCTTCTTTCCAAAGGGCGAGTTGGGCACCACAGCATCTTGCTTCCAGCTCTTTGGGAAGCTAAGAAACAACTCGCTCTGCACAGTGCTCTTACAGCCTACCCGGAACATCTCTTCCAAAGGCTTGTGAAACGCAGTTTCTTTGCAGGCCTGATCTGGCTGAAGTAGAACTTCTGCTCTGGGTGTGCTACATTGCCCAGAGCTGAAAGGCACAACGTGCAGGCTTCTTTCCAAAGGGCGAGTTGGGCCCCACAGCATCTTGCTTCCAACTCTTTGGGAAGCTAAGAGACAACTCACTCTGCACAGTGCTCATACAGCCTAACGGGAACATCTCTTCCAATGGCCTGTGAAACGCAGGTTCTTTGCAGGCCTGATCTGGCTGAAGCAGAACTTCTGCTCTGGGTGTGCTACATTGCCCTAGAGCTGAAAGGCACAACGTGCAGTTTTCTTTCCCAAGGGCGAGTTGGGCCCCACAGCATCTTGCTTCCAGCTCTTCGGCAAGCTAAGAAACAACTCGCTCTGAACAGTGCTCTTACAGCCTACCGGGAACATCTCTTCCAAAGGCCTGTGAAAGGCACTTTCTTTCCAGGCCTGATCTGGCTGAAGTAGAACTTCTCCTCTGGGTTTGCTACATTGCCCTAGAGCTGAAAGGCACAACGTGCAGGCTTCTTTCCCAAGGGCGAGTTGGGCCCCACCACATTTTGCTTCCAGCTCTTTGGGAAGCTAAGAAACAACTCGCTCTGCACAGTGCTCTTACAGCCCACCGGGAACATCTCTTCCAAAGGCCTGTGAAACGCAGTTACTTCGCATGCCTGATCTGGCTGAAGTAGAACTTCTGCTCTGGGTGTGCTACATTGCCCTAGAGCTGAAAGGCACAACGTGCAGGATTCTTTCCAAAGGGCGAGTTGGGCCCCACAGCATCTTGCTTGCAGCTCTTTGGGAAGCTAAGAAACAACTCGCTCTGCACAGTGCTCTTACAGCCTACCGGGAACATCTCTTCCAAAGGCCTGTGAAACGCAGTTTCTTTGCAGGCCTGATCAGGCTGAAGTAGAACTTCTGCTCTGGGTGTGCTACATTGCCCTAGAGCTGAAAGGCACAACGTGCAGGTTTCTGTCCAAAGGGCGATTTGGGCCCACAGCATCTTGATTCCAGCTCTTTGGGAAGCTAAGAAACAACTAGCTCTGCACAGTGCTTTTACAGCCTACTGGGAACATCTCTTCCAAAGGCCTGTGAAACGCAGTTTCTTTGCAGGGCTGATCTGGCTGAAGTAGAACTTCTGCTTTGGGTGTGCTACATTGCCCTAGAGCTGAGAGGCACAACGTGCAGGCTTCTTTCCAAAGGGCGAGTTGGGCCCCAGAGCATCTTGCTTCCAGCTCTTTGGGAAGCTAAGAGACAACTCACTCTGCACAGTGCTCTTACAGCCTACCAGGAACATCTCTTCCAAAGACCTGTGAAACGCAGTTTCTTTGCAGGCCTGATATGGCTGAAGTACAACTTCTGCTCTAGGTGTGCTACAGTGCCAAAGAGCTGAAAGGCACAACGTGCAGGCCTCTTAAAAAATGGCGAGTTGGGCCCCACAGCATCTTGCTTCCAGCTCTTTGGGAACCTAAGAAACAACTCGCTCTGCACAGTGCTCTTACAGCCTACCGGGAACATCTCTTCCAAAGGCCTGTGAAACGCAGTTTCTTCGCAGGCCTGATCTGGCTGAAGTACAACTTCTGCTCTGGGTGTGCTACATTGCCCTAGAGCTGAAAGCCACAACGTGCAGGCTTCTTTCCAAAGGGCGAGTTGGGCGCAAAGCATCTTGCTTCCAGCTCTTTGGGAAGCTAAGAAACAACTCGCTCTGCACAGTGCTCTTACAGCCTACCGGGAGCATCTCTTCCAAAGGCCTGTGAGACGCAGTTTCTTCGCACGCCTGATCTGGCTGAATACAACTTCTGCTCTGGGTGTGCTACATTGCCCTATAGCTGAAAGGCACAATGTGCAGGCTTCTTCACAAAGGGCGAGTTGGGCCCCACAGCATCTTGCTTCCAGCTCTTTGGGAAGCTAAGAAACAACTCGCTCTGCACAGTGTTCTTACAGCCTACCGGGAACATCTCTTCCAGAGGAATGTGAAATGCAGATTCTTTCCAGGCCTGATCTGGCTGAAGTAGAACTTCTGCTCTGGGTGTGCTACATTGCCCTAGAGCTGAAAGGCACAACGTGCAGGCTTCTTTCCCAAGGGCGAGTTGGGCCCCACAGCATCTTGATTCCAGCTCTTTGGGAAGCTAAGAAACAACTAGCTCTGCACAGTGCTTTTACAGCCTACCGGGAACATCTCTTCCATAGGCCTGTGAAACGCAGTTTCTTTTCAGTCCTGAAATGGCTGAAGTAGTACTTCTGCTCTGGGTGTGCTACATTGCCCTAGAGCTGGAAGGCACATCGTGCTGGCTTCTTTCCAAAGGGCGAGTTGGGCCCCACAGCATCTTGCTTCCAGCTCTTTGGGAAGCTAAGAAACAACTCGCTCTGCACAGTGCTCTTACAGCCTACCCGGAACATCTCTTCCAAAGGCTTGTGAAACGCAGTTTCTTTGCAGGCCTGATCTGGCTGAAGTAGAACTTCTGCTCTGGGTGTGCTACATTGCCCAGAGCTGAAAGGCACAACGTGCTGTCTCCTTTCCAAAGGGCGAGTTGGGCCCCACAGCATCTTGCTTCCAGCTCTTTGGGAAGCTAAGAAACAACTCGCTCTGCACAGTGCTATTACAGCCTACCGGGAACATCTCTTCCAAAGACCTGTGAAACGCAGTTTCTCCGCAGGCCTGAACTGGCTGAAGTAGAACTTCTGCTCTGGGTGTGCTACATTGCCCCAGAGCTGAAAGGCACAACGTGCAGGCTTCTGTCCAAAGGGAGAGTTGGGCAGCACAGCATCTTTCTTCCAGCTCTTTGGGAAGCTAAGAAACCAGTCGCTCTGCACAGTGCTCTTACAGCCTACCGGGAGCATCTCTTCCAGAGGAATGTGAAACGCAGATTCTTTCCAGGCCTGATCTGGCTGAAGTAGAACTTCTCCTCTGGGTGTGCTACATTGCCCCAGAGCTGAAAGGCACAACATGCAGGCTTCTGTCCAAAGGGAGAGTTGGGCAGCACAGCATCTTTCTTCCAGCTCTTTGGGAAGCTAAGAAACAAGTCGCTCTGCACAGTGCTCTTACAGCCTACTGGGAACATCTCTTCCAAAGGAATGTGAAACGCAGTTCCTTTGCAGGCCTGATCTGGCTGAAGTACAACTTCTGCTCTGGGTGTGCTACATTGCCCTAGAGCTGAAAGGCACAACGTGCAGGCTTCTTTCCAAAGGGCGAGTTTTGCCCCACAGCATCTTGCTTCGAGCTCTTTGGGAAGCAAAGAAACAATTCGCTCTGCACAGTGCTCTTACAGCCTACCGGGAACATCTCTTCCAAAGGCCTGTGAAATGCAGTTTCTTTGCAGGCCTGATCTGGCTGAAGTACAACTTCTGCTCTGGGTGTGCTACATTCCCCTACAGCTGAAAGGCACAACGTGCAGGCTTCTTTCCCAAGGGCGACTTGGGCCCCACAGCATCTTGCTTCCAGCTCTTTGGGAAGCTAAGAAACAACTCGCTCTGCACAGTGCTCTTACAGCCTATCGTAAACATCTCTTCCAAAGGCCTGTGAAACGCAGTTTCTTTGCAGGCCTGATCTGGCTGAAGTAGAACTTCTGCTCTGTTTGTGCTACATTGCCCTAGAGCTGAAAGACACAACGTGCAGGCTTCTTTCCCAAGGGCGAGTTGGGCCCCACAGCATCTTGATTCCAGCTCTTTGGGAAGCTAAGAAACAACTAGCTCTGCACAGTGCTTTTACAGCCTACCGGGAACATCTCTTCCAAAGGCCTGTGAAACGCAGTTTCTTTTCAGTCCTGAAATGGCTGAAGTAGTACTTCTGCTCTGGGTGTGCTACATTGCCCTAGAGCTGGAAGGCACATCGTGCTGGCTTCTTTCCAAAGGGCGAGTTGGGCACCACAGCATCTTGCTTCCAGCTCTTTGGGAAGCTAAGAAACAACTCGCTCTGCACAGTGCTCTTACAGCCTACCCGGAACATCTCTTCCAAAGGCTTGTGAAACGCAGTTTCTTTGCAGGCCTGATCTGGCTGAAGTAGAACTTCTGCTCTGGGTGTGCTACATTGCCCAGAGCTGAAAGGCACAACGTGCAGGCTTCTTTCCAAAGGGCGAGTTGGGCCCCACAGCATCTTGCTTCCAACTCTTTGGGAAGCTAAGAGACAACTCACTCTGCACAGTGCTCATACAGCCTAACGGGAACATCTCTTCCAATGGCCTGTGAAACGCAGGTTCTTTGCAGGCCTGATCTGGCTGAAGCAGAACTTCTGCTCTGGGTGTGCTACATTGCCCTAGAGCTGAAAGGCACAACGTGCAGTTTTCTTTCCCAAGGGCGAGTTGGGCCCCACAGCATCTTGCTTCCAGCTCTTCGGCAAGCTAAGAAACAACTCGCTCTGAACAGTGCTCTTACAGCCTACCGGGAACATCTCTTCCAAAGGCCTGTGAAAGGCACTTTCTTTCCAGGCCTGATCTGGCTGAAGTAGAACTTCTCCTCTGGGTTTGCTACATTGCCCTAGAGCTGAAAGGCACAACGTGCAGGCTTCTTTCCCAAGGGCGAGTTGGGCCCCACCACATTTTGCTTCCAGCTCTTTGGGAAGCTAAGAAACAACTCGCTCTGCACAGTGCTCTTACAGCCCACCGGGAACATCTCTTCCAAAGGCCTGTGAAACGCAGTTACTTCGCATGCCTGATCTGGCTGAAGTAGAACTTCTGCTCTGGGTGTGCTACATTGCCCTAGAGCTGAAAGGCACAACGTGCAGGATTCTTTCCAAAGGGCGAGTTGGGCCCCACAGCATCTTGCTTGCAGCTCTTTGGGAAGCTAAGAAACAACTCGCTCTGCACAGTGCTCTTACAGCCTACCGGGAACATCTCTTCCAAAGGCCTGTGAAACGCAGTTTCTTTGCAGGCCTGATCAGGCTGAAGTAGAACTTCTGCTCTGGGTGTGCTACATTGCCCTAGAGCTGAAAGGCACAACGTGCAGGTTTCTGTCCAAAGGGCGATTTGGGCCCACAGCATCTTGATTCCAGCTCTTTGGGAAGCTAAGAAACAACTAGCTCTGCACAGTGCTTTTACAGCCTACTGGGAACATCTCTTCCAAAGACCTGTGAAACGCAGTTTCTTTGCAGGGCTGATCTGGCTGAAGTAGAACTTCTGCTTTGGGTGTGCTACATTGCCCTAGAGCTGAGAGGCACAACGTGCAGGCTTCTTTCCAAAGGGCGAGTTGGGCCCCAGAGCATCTTGCTTCCAGCTCTTTGGGAAGCTAAGAGACAACTCACTCTGCACAGTGCTCTTACAGCCTACCAGGAACATCTCTTCCAAAGACCTGTGAAACGCAGTTTCTTTGCAGGCCTGATATGGCTGAAGTACAACTTCTGCTCTAGGTGTGCTACAGTGCCAAAGAGCTGAAAGGCACAACGTGCAGGCCTCTTAAAAAATGGCGAGTTGGGCCCCACAGCATCTTGCTTCCAGCTCTTTGGGAACCTAAGAAACAACTCGCTCTGCACAGTGCTCTTACAGCCTACCGGGAACATCTCTTCCAAAGGCCTGTGAAACGCAGTTTCTTCGCAGGCCTGATCTGGCTGAAGTACAACTTCTGCTCTGGGTGTGCTACATTGCCCTAGAGCTGAAAGCCACAACGTGCAGGCTTCTTTCCAAAGGGCGAGTTGGGCGCAAAGCATCTTGCTTCCAGCTCTTTGGGAAGCTAAGAAACAACTCGCTCTGCACAGTGCTCTTACAGCCTACCGGGAGCATCTCTTCCAAAGGCCTGTGAGACGCAGTTTCTTCGCACGCCTGATCTGGCTGAATACAACTTCTGCTCTGGGTGTGCTACATTGCCCTATAGCTGAAAGGCACAATGTGCAGGCTTCTTCACAAAGGGCGAGTTGGGCCCCACAGCATCTTGCTTCCAGCTCTTTGGGAAGCTAAGAAACAACTCGCTCTGCACAGTGTTCTTACAGCCTACCGGGAACATCTCTTCCAGAGGAATGTGAAATGCAGATTCTTTCCAGGCCTGATCTGGCTGAAGTAGAACTTCTGCTCTGGGTGTGCTACATTGCCCTAGAGCTGAAAGGCACAACGTGCAGGCTTCTTTCCCAAGGGCGAGTTGGGCCCCACAGCATCTTGATTCCAGCTCTTTGGGAAGCTAAGAAACAACTAGCTCTGCACAGTGCTTTTACAACCTACCGGGAACATCTCTTCCATAGGCCTGTGAAACGCAGTTTCTTTTCAGTCCTGAAATGGCTGAAGTAGTACTTCTGCTCTGGGTGTGCTACATTGCCCTAGAGCTGGAAGGCACATCGTGCTGGCTTCTTTCCAAAGGGCGAGTTGGGCCCCACAGCATCTTGCTTCCAGCTCTTTGGGAAGCTAAGAAACAACTCGCTCTGCACAGTGCTCTTACAGCCTACCCGGAACATCTCTTCCAAAGGCTTGTGAAACGCAGTTTCTTTGCAGGCCTGATCTGGCTGAAGTAGAACTTCTGCTCTGGGTGTGCTACATTGCCCAGAGCTGAAAGGCACAACGTGCAGGCTTCTTTCCCAAGGGCGAGTTGGGCCTCACAGCATATTGCTTCCAGCTCTTTGGGAAGCTAAGAAACAACTCGCTCTGCACAGTGCTCTTACAGCCTACCGGGAACATCTCTTCCAAAGGCCTGTGAAACGCAGTTTCTTTGCAGGCCTGATGTGGCTGAAGTAGAACTTCTGCTCTGAGGGTGCTACATTGCCCTAGAGATGAAAGGCACAACGTGCTGTCTCCTTTCAAAAGGGTGAGTTGGGCCCCAAAGCATCTTGCTTCCAGCTCTCTGGGAAGCTAAGAATCCACTCGCTCTGCACAGTGCACTTACAACCTACCGGGAACATCTCTTACAAAGGCCTGTGAAATGCAGTTTCTTTGCCGGCCTGATCTGGCTGAAGTACGACTTCTGCTCTGGGTGTGCTACATTGCCCTAGAGCTGAAAGGCACAACGTGCAGGCTTCTTTCCAAAGGGCGACTTGGGCCCCAAAGCATCTTCCTTCCAGCTCTTTGGGAAGCTAAGAAACAACTCGCACTGCACAGTGCTCTTACAGCCTACCGGGAACATCTCTTCCAAAGGCCTGTGAAACGCATTTTCTTTGCAGGCCTTATCTGGCTGAAGTACAACATCTGCTCTGGGTGTGGTACATTGCCCTGGAGCTGAAGGCACAACGAGCAGGCTTCTTTCCAAAGTGCGAGTTGGGCCCCAAAGCATCTTGCTTCCACCATTTTGGGAACCTCAGAAACAACTCGCTCTGCACAGTGCTCTTACAGCCTACCGGGAACATCTCTTCCAAAGGCCTGTGAAACGCAGTTACTTTGCAGGCTTGATCTGGCTGAAGTAGAACTTCTGCTCTGGGTGTGCTACATTGCCCTAGAGCTGAAAGGCACAACGTGCAGGCTTCTGTCCAATGGGCGAGTTGGGCCCAAAGCATCTTGCTTCCAGCTCTTTGGGATGCTAAGAAACAACTCGCTCTGCACAGTGCTCTTACAGCCTACCGGGAGCATCTCTTCCAAAGGCCTGTGAAACGCAGTTTCTTCGCAGGCCTGATCTGGCTGAAGTACAACTTCTGCTCTGGGTGTGCTACATTGCCCTAGAGCTGAAAGCCACAACGTGCAGGCTTCTTTCCAAAGGGCGAGTTGGGCCTCACAGCATCTTGCTTCCAGCTCTTTGGGAAGCTAAGAAACAACTCGCTCTGCACAGTGCTCTTACAGCCTACCGGGAGCATCTCTTCCAAAGGCCTGTGAAACGCAGTTTCTTTGCAGGCCTGATCTGGCTGAAATAGAACTTTTGCTCTGGGTGTGCTACTTTTCCCTAGAGCTGAAAGGCACAACGTGCAGGCTTCTGTCCAAAGGGCGAGTTGGGCCCCACAGCATCTTGCTTCCAGCTCTTTGGGAAGCTAAGAAACAACTCGCTCTGCACAGTGCTCTTACAGCCTACCGGGAACATCTCTTCCAAAGGCCTGTGAAACGCAGTTTCTTTGCAGGCTTAATCTGGCTGAACTGGAACTTCTGCTCTGGGTCTGCTACATTGCCCTAGAGCTGAAAGGCACAACGTGCAGGCTTCTGTCCAAAGGGCGAGTTGGGCCCAAAGCATTTTGCTTCCAGCTCTTTGGGAAGCTAAGAAACAACTCGCTCTGCACAGTGCTCTTACAGCCTACCGGGAGCATCTCTTCCAAAGGCCTGTGAGACGCAGTTTCTTCGCAGGCCTGATCTGGCTGAAGTACAACTTCTGCTCTGGGTGTGCTACATTGCCCTAGAGCTGAAAAGCACAATGTGCAGGCTTCTTCACAAAGGGCGAGTTGGGCCCCACAGCATCTTGCTTCCAGCTCTTTGGGAAGTTAAGAAACAACTCGCTCTGCACAGTGCTCTTACAGCCTACCGGGAACATCTCTTCCAGAGGCCTGTGAACCGCAGTTTCTTTGCAGGCCTTATCTGGCTGAAGTACAACATCTGCTCTGGGTGTGCTACATTGCCCTAGAGCTGAAAGGTACAACGTGCAGGCTTCTTTCCAAAGGGCGAGTTGGGCCCCACAGCATCTTGCTTCCAGCTCTTTGGGAGGCTATGAAACAACTCCCTCTGCACAGTGCTCTTACAACCTACCGGGAACATATCTTACAAAGGCCTGTGAAATGCAGTTTCTTTGCAGGCCTGATCTGGCTGAAGTAGGACTTCTGCTCTGGGTGTGCTACATTGCCCTAGAGCTGAAAGGCACAACGTGCTGTCTCCTTTACAAAGGGCGAGTTGGGCCCCACAGAATTTTGCTTCCAGCTCTACGGGAATCTAAGATACAACTCGCTCTGCACAGTTCTCTTACAGCCTACCAGGAACATATCTTACAAAGGCCTGTGAAACGCAGTTTCTTTGCAGGCCTGATCTGGCTGAAGTAGAACTTCTGCTCTCGGTGTGCTACATTGCCCTAGAGCTGAAAGGCACAACGTGCAGTTTTCTTGACAAAGGGCGAGTTTGGCCCCACAGCATCTTGCTTCCAGCTCTTTGGCAAGCTAGGAAACAACTCGCTCTGCAAAGTGCTCTTACAGCCTACCGGGAACATCTGTTCCAAAGGCCTGTGAAACGCAGTTTCTTTGCAGGCCTGATCTGGCTGAAGTACAACTTCTGCTCTGGGTGTGCTACATTGCCCAGAGCTGAAAGGCACAACGTGCAGGCTTCTTTCCAAAGGGCGAGTTGGGCCTCACAGCATATTGCTTCCAACTCTTTGGGAAGCTAAGAGACAACTCACTCTGCACAGTGCTCTTACAGCCTAACGGGAACATCTCTTCCAATGGCCTGTGAAACGCAGGTTCTTGCAGGCCTGATCTGGCTGAAGCAGAACGTCTGCTCTGGGTGTGCTACATTGCCCTAGAGCTGAAAGGCACAACGTGCAGTTTTCTTTCCCAAGGGCGAGTTGGGCCCCACAGCATTTTGCTTCCAGCTCTTTGGGAAGCTAAGAAACAACTCGCTCTGCACAGTGCTGTTACAGCCCACCGGGAACATCTCTTCCAAAGGCCTGTGAAACGCAGTTTCTTTGCAGGCCTGATATGGCTGAAGTACAACTTCTGCTCTAGGTGTGCTACAGTGCCAAAGACCTGAAAGGCACAACGTGCAGGCCTCTTAAAAAATGGCGAGTTGGGCCCCACAGCATCTTGCTTCCAGCTCTTTGGGAACCTAAGAAACAACTCGCTCTGCACAGTGCTCTTACAGCCTACCGGGAACATCTCTTCCAAAGGACTGTGAAACGCAGTTTCTTCGCAGGCCTGATCTGGCTGAAGTACAACTTCTGCTCTGGGTGTGCTACATTGCCCTAGAGCTGAAAGCCACAACGTGCAGGCTTCTTTCCAAAGGGCGAGTTGGGCGCAAAGCATCTTGCTTCCAGCTCTTTGAGAAGCTAAGAAACAACTCGCTCTGCACAGTGCTCTTACAGCCTACCGGGAGCATCTCTTCCAAAGGCCTGTGAGACGCAGTTTCTTCGCACGCCTGATCTGGCTGAATACAACTTCTGCTCTGGGTGTGCTACATTGCCCTAGAGCTGAAAGGCACAATGTGCAGGCTTCTTCACAAAGGGCCAGTTGGGCCCCACAGCATCTTGCTTCCAGCTCTTTGGGAAGCTAAGAAACAACTCGCTCTGCACAGTGCTCTTACAGCCTACCGGGAACATCTCTTCCAAAGGCCTGTGAAACGCAGTTTCTTTGCAGGCCTGATCTGGCTGAAGTAGAACTTCTGCGCTGGGTGTGCTACATTGCCATAGAGCTGAAAGGCACAACGTGCAGGCTTCTTTCCAAAGGGCGAGTTGGGCCCCACAGCATCTTGCTTCCAGCTCTTTGGGAAGCTAATAAATATCTCGCTCTGCTCAGTGCTCTTACAGCCTACGGGGAACATCTCTTCCAAAGGCCTGTGAAACGCAGTTTCTTTGCAGGCCTGATCTGGCTGAAGTAGGACTTCTGCTCTGGGTGTGCTACATTGCCCTAGAGCTGAAAGGCACAACGTGCAGGCTTCTTTCCCAAGGGCGAGTTGGGCCCCACAGCATCTTGCTTCCAGCTCTTTGGGAAGCTAAGAAACAACTCGCTCTGCACAGTGCTCTTACAGCCTACCGGGAACATCTCTTCCAAAGGCCTGTGAAACGCAGTTTCTTTGCTGGCCTGATCTGGCTGAAGTACAACTTCTGCTCTGGGTGTGCTAGATTGCCCTAGAGCTGAAAGGCACAACGTGCAGGCTTCTTTCCAAAGGGCGAGTTGGGCCCCACAGCATCTTGCTTCCAGCTCTTTGGGAAGCTAAGAAACAACTCGCTCTGCACAGTGCTCTTACAGCCTACCGGGAACATCTCTTCCAAAGGCCTGTGAAACGCAGTTACTTTGCAGGCTTCATCTGGCTGAAGTAGAACTTCTGCTCTGGGTGTGCTACATTGCCCTAGAGCTGAAAGGCACAACGTGCAGGCTTCTGTCCAATGGGCGAGTTGGGCCCAAAGCATCTTGCTTCCAGCTCTTTGGGAAGCTAAGAAACAACTCGCTCTGCACAGTGCTCTTACAGCCTACCGGGAACATCTCTTCCAAAGGCCTGTGAAACGCAGTTTCTTTGCAGGCCTGATGTGGCTGAAGTAGAACTTCTGCTCTGAGGGTGCTACATTGCCCTAGAGATGAAAGGCACAACGTGCTGTCTCCTTTCAAAAGGGTGAGTTGGGCCCCAAAGCATCTTGCTTCCAGCTCTCTGGGAAGCTAAGAATCCACTCGCTCTGCACAGTGCACTTACAACCTACCGGGAACATCTCTTACAAAGGCCTGTGAAATGCAGTTTCTTTGCCGGCCTGATCTGGCTGAAGTACGACTTCTGCTCTGGGTGTGCTACATTGCCCTAGAGCTGAAAGGCACAACGTGCAGGCTTCTTTCCAAAGGGCGACTTGGGCCCCAAAGCATCTTCCTTCCAGCTCTTTGGGAAGCTAAGAAACAACTCGCACTGCACAGTGCTCTTACAGCCTACCGGGAACATCTCTTCCAAAGGCCTGTGAAACGCATTTTCTTTGCAGGCCTTATCTGGCTGAAGTACAACATCTGCTCTGGGTGTGGTACATTGCCCTGGAGCTGAAGGCACAACGAGCAGGCTTCTTTCCAAAGTGCGAGTTGGGCCCCAAAGCATCTTGCTTCCACCATTTTGGGAACCTCAGAAACAACTCGCTCTGCACAGTGCTCTTACAGCCTACCGGGAACATCTCTTCCAAAGGCCTGTGAAACGCAGTTACTTTGCAGGCTTGATCTGGCTGAAGTAGAACTTCTGCTCTGGGTGTGCTACATTGCCCTAGAGCTGAAAGGCACAACGTGCAGGCTTCTGTCCAATGGGCGAGTTGGGCCCAAAGCATCTTGCTTCCAGCTCTTTGGGATGCTAAGAAACAACTCGCTCTGCACAGTGCTCTTACAGCCTACCGGGAGCATCTCTTCCAAAGGCCTGTGAAACGCAGTTTCTTCGCAGGCCTGATCTGGCTGAAGTACAACTTCTGCTCTGGGTGTGCTACATTGCCCTAGAG
Organism: Equus przewalskii; assembly: GCF_037783145.1. Lineage (NCBI taxonomy): Eukaryota > Metazoa > Chordata > Mammalia > Perissodactyla > Equidae > Equus > Equus przewalskii. The sequence continues at coordinate 53,919 of NW_027228479.1, forward strand.
CTGAAAGCCACAACGTGCAGGCTTCTTTCCAAAGGGCGAGTTGGGCCTCACAGCATCTTGCTTCCAGCTCTTTGGGAAGCTAAGAAACAACTCGCTCTGCACAGTGCTCTTACAGCCTACCGGGAGCATCTCTTCCAAAGGCCTGTGAAACGCAGTTTCTTTGCAGGCCTGATCTGGCTGAAATAGAACTTTTGCTCTGGGTGTGCTACTTTTCCCTAGAGCTGAAAGGCACAACGTGCAGGCTTCTGTCCAAAGGGCGAGTTGGGCCCCACAGCATCTTGCTTCCAGCTCTTTGGGAAGCTAAGAAACAACTCGCTCTGCACAGTGCTCTTACAGCCTACCGGGAACATCTCTTCCAAAGGCCTGTGAAACGCAGTTTCTTTGCAGGCTTAATCTGGCTGAACTGGAACTTCTGCTCTGGGTCTGCTACATTGCCCTAGAGCTGAAAGGCACAACGTGCAGGCTTCTGTCCAAAGGGCGAGTTGGGCCCAAAGCATTTTGCTTCCAGCTCTTTGGGAAGCTAAGAAACAACTCGCTCTGCACAGTGCTCTTACAGCCTACCGGGAGCATCTCTTCCAAAGGCCTGTGAGACGCAGTTTCTTCGCAGGCCTGATCTGGCTGAAGTACAACTTCTGCTCTGGGTGTGCTACATTGCCCTAGAGCTGAAAAGCACAATGTGCAGGCTTCTTCACAAAGGGCGAGTTGGGCCCCACAGCATCTTGCTTCCAGCTCTTTGGGAAGTTAAGAAACAACTCGCTCTGCACAGTGCTCTTACAGCCTACCGGGAACATCTCTTCCAGAGGCCTGTGAACCGCAGTTTCTTTGCAGGCCTTATCTGGCTGAAGTACAACATCTGCTCTGGGTGTGCTACATTGCCCTAGAGCTGAAAGGTACAACGTGCAGGCTTCTTTCCAAAGGGCGAGTTGGGCCCCACAGCATCTTGCTTCCAGCTCTTTGGGAGGCTATGAAACAACTCCCTCTGCACAGTGCTCTTACAACCTACCGGGAACATATCTTACAAAGGCCTGTGAAATGCAGTTTCTTTGCAGGCCTGATCTGGCTGAAGTAGGACTTCTGCTCTGGGTGTGCTACATTGCCCTAGAGCTGAAAGGCACAACGTGCTGTCTCCTTTACAAAGGGCGAGTTGGGCCCCACAGAATTTTGCTTCCAGCTCTACGGGAATCTAAGATACAACTCGCTCTGCACAGTTCTCTTACAGCCTACCAGGAACATATCTTACAAAGGCCTGTGAAACGCAGTTTCTTTGCAGGCCTGATCTGGCTGAAGTAGAACTTCTGCTCTCGGTGTGCTACATTGCCCTAGAGCTGAAAGGCACAACGTGCAGTTTTCTTGACAAAGGGCGAGTTTGGCCCCACAGCATCTTGCTTCCAGCTCTTTGGCAAGCTAGGAAACAACTCGCTCTGCAAAGTGCTCTTACAGCCTACCGGGAACATCTGTTCCAAAGGCCTGTGAAACGCAGTTTCTTTGCAGGCCTGATCTGGCTGAAGTACAACTTCTGCTCTGGGTGTGCTACATTGCCCTAGAGCTGAAAGGCACAACGTGCAGGCTTCTTTCCAAAGGGCGCGTTGGGCCTCACAGCATCTTGCTTCCAGCACTTTGGGAAGCTAGGAAACAACTCGCTCTGCACAGTGCTCTTACAGCCTACCGGGAACATCTCTTACAAAGGCCTGTGAAACGCAGTTTCTTTGCAGGCCTGATCTTGCTGAAGTAGAACTTTTGCTCTGGGTGTGCTACATTGCACTAGACCTGAAAGGCACAATGTGCAGGCTTCTTTCCAAAGGCCGAGTTGGGCCCCACAGCATCTTGCTTCCAGCTCTTTGGGAAGCTAAGAAACAACTCGCTCTGCACAGTGCTATTACAGCCTACCGGGAACATCTCTTCCAAAGACCTGTGAAACGCAGTTTCTCCGCAGGCCTGAACTGGCTGAAGTAGAACTTCTGCTCTGGGTGTGCTACATTGCCCCAGAGCTGAAAGGCACAACGTGCAGGCTTCTGTCCAAAGGGAGAGTTGGGCAGCACAGCATCTTGCTTCCAGCTCTTTGGCAAGCTAAGAAACAAGTCGCTCTGCACAGTGCTCTTACAGCCTACCGGGAACATCTCTTCCAGAGGAATGTGAAACGCAGATTCTTTCCAGGCCTGATCTGGCTGAAGTAGAACTTCTGCTCTGGGTGTGCTACATTGCCCCAGAGCTGAAAGGCACAACATGCAGGCTTCTGTCCAAAGGGAGAGTTGGGCAGCACAGCATCTTTCTTCCAGCTCTTTGGGAAGCTAAGAAACAAGTCGCTCTGCACAGTGCTCTTACAGCCTACCGGGAACATCTCTTCCAAAGGAATGTGAAACGCAGTTCCTTTGCAGGCCTGATCTGGCTGAAGTACAACTTCTGCTCTGGGTGTGCTACATTGCCCTAGAGCTGAAAGGCACAACGTGCAGGCTTCTTTCCAAAGGGCGAGTTTTGCCCCACAGCATCTTGCTTCGAGCTCTTTGGGAAGCAAAGAAACAATTCGCTCTGCACAGTGCTCTTACAGCCTACCGGGAACATCTCTTCCAAAGGCCTGTGAAATGCAGTTTCTTTGCAGGCCTGATCTGGCTGAAGTACAACTTCTGCTCTGGGTGTGCTACATTCCCCTACAGCTGAAAGGCACAACGTGCAGGCTTCTTTCCCAAGGGCGACTTGGGCCCCACAGCATCTTGCTTCCAGCTCTTTGGGAAGCTAAGAAACAACTCGCTCTGCACAGTGCTCTTACAGCCTATCGTAAACATCTCTTCCAAAGGCCTGTGAAACGCAGTTTCTTTGCAGGCCTGATCTGGCTGAAGTAGAACTTCTGCTCTGTTTGTGCTACATTGCCCTAGAGCTGAAAGACACAACGTGCAGGCTTCTTTCCCAAGGGCGAGTTGGGCCCCACAGCATCTTGATTCCAGCTCTTTGGGAAGCTAAGAAACAACTAGCTCTGCACAGTGCTTTTACAGCCTACCGGGAACATCTCTTCCAAAGGCCTGTGAAACGCAGTTTCTTTTCAGTACTGAAATGGCTGAAGTAGTACTTCTGCTCTGGGTGTGCTACATTGCCCTAGAGCTGGAAGGCACATCGTGCTGGCTTCTTTCCAAAGGGCGAGTTGGGCACCACAGCATCTTGCTTCCAGCTCTTTGGGAAGCTAAGAAACAATTCGCTCTGCACAGTGCTCTTACAGCCTACCCGGAACATCTCTTCCAAAGGCTTGTGAAACGCAGTTTCTTTGCAGGCCTGATCTGGCTGAAGTAGAACTTCTGCTCTGGGTGTGCTACATTGCCCAGAGCTGAAAGGCACAACGTGCAGGCTTCTTTCCAAAGGGCGAGTTGGGCCCCACAGCATCTTGCTTCCAAGTCTTTGGGAAGCTAAGAGACAACTCACTCTGCACAGTGCTCATACAGCCTAACGGGAACATCTCTTCCAATGGCCTGTGAAACGCAGGTTCTTTGCAGGCCTGATCTGGCTGAAGCAGAACTTCTGCTCTGGGTGTGCTACATTGCCCTAGAGCTGAAAGGCACAACGTGCAGTTTTCTTTCCCAAGGGCGAGTTGGGCCCCACAGCATCTTGCTTCCAGCTCTTCGGCAAGCTAAGAAACAACTCGCTCTGAACAGTGCTCTTACAGCCTACCGGGAACATCTCTTCCAAAGGCCTGTGAAAGGCACTTTCTTTCCAGGCCTGATCTGGCTGAAGTAGAACTTCTCCTCTGGGTGTGCTACATTGCCCTAGAGCTGAAAGGCACAACGTGCAGGCTTCTTTCCCAAGGGCGAGTTGGGCCCCACAGCATCTTGATTCCAGCTCTTTGGGAAGCTAAGAAACAACTAGCTCTGCACAGTGCTTTTACAGCCTACCGGGAACATCTCTTCCATAGGCCTGTGAAACGCAGTTTCTTTTCAGTCCTGAAATGGCTGAAGTAGTACTTCTGCTCTGGGTGTGCTACATTGCCCTAGAGCTGGAAGGCACATCGTGCTGGCTTCTTTCCAAAAGGCGAGTTGGGCCCCACAGCATCTTGCTTCCAGCTCTTTGGGAAGCTAAGAAACAACTCGCTCTGCACAGTGCTCTTACAGCCTACCCGGAACATCTCTTCCAAAGGCTTGTGAAACGCAGTTTCTTTGCAGGCCTGATCTGGCTGAAGTAGAACTTCTGCTCTGGGTGTGCTACATTGCCCAGAGCTGAAAGGCACAACGTGCAGGCTTCTTTCCAAAGGGCGAGTTGGGCCTCACAGCATATTGCTTCCAACTCTTTGGGAAGCTAAGAGACAACTCACTCTGCACAGTGCTCTTACAGCCTAACGGGAACATCTCTTCCAATGGCCTGTGAAACGCAGGTTCTTGCAGGCCTGATCTGGCTGAAGCAGAACGTCTGCTCTGGGTGTGCTACATTGCCCTAGAGCTGAAAGGCACAACGTGCAGTTTTCTTTCCCAAGGGCGAGTTGGGCCCCACAGCATTTTGCTTCCAGCTCTTTGGGAAGCTAAGAAACAACTCGCTCTGCACAGTGCTGTTACAGCCCACCGGGAACATCTCTTCCAAAGGCCTGTGAAACGCAGTTTCTTTGCAGGCCTGATATGGCTGAAGTACAACTTCTGCTCTAGGTGTGCTACAGTGCCAAAGACCTGAAAGGCACAACGTGCAGGCCTCTTAAAAAATGGCGAGTTGGGCCCCACAGCATCTTGCTTCCAGCTCTTTGGGAACCTAAGAAACAACTCGCTCTGCACAGTGCTCTTACAGCCTACCGGGAACATCTCTTCCAAAGGCCTGTGAAACGCAGTTTCTTCGCAGGCCTGATCTGGCTGAAGTACAACTTCTGCTCTGGGTGTGCTACATTGCCCTAGAGCTGAAAGCCACAACGTGCAGGCTTCTTTCCAAAGGGCGAGTTGGGCGCAAAGCATCTTGCTTCCAGCTCTTTGAGAAGCTAAGAAACAACTCGCTCTGCACAGTGCTCTTACAGCCTACCGGGAGCATCTCTTCCAAAGGCCTGTGAGACGCAGTTTCTTCGCACGCCTGATCTGGCTGAATACAACTTCTGCTCTGGGTGTGCTACATTGCCCTAGAGCTGAAAGGCACAATGTGCAGGCTTCTTCACAAAGGGCGAGTTGGGCCCCACAGCATCTTGCTTCCAGCTCTTTGGGAAGCTAAGAAACAACTCGCTCTGCACAGTGCTCTTACAGCCTACCGGGAACATCTCTTCCAAAGGCCTGTGAAACGCAGTTTCTTTGCAGGCCTGATCTGGCTGAAGTAGAACTTCTGCGCTGGGTGTGCTACATTGCCATAGAGCTGAAAGGCACAACGTGCAGGCTTCTTTCCAAAGGGCGAGTTGGGCCCCACAGCATCTTGCTTCCAGCTCTTTGGGAAGCTAATAAATATCTCGCTCTGCTCAGTGCTCTTACAGCCTACGGGGAACATCTCTTCCAAAGGCCTGTGAAACGCAGTTTCTTTGCAGGCCTGATCTGGCTGAAGTAGGACTTCTGCTCTGGGTGTGCTACATTGCCCTAGAGCTGAAAGGCACAACGTGCAGGCTTCTTTCCCAAGGGCGAGTTGGGCCCCACAGCATCTTGCTTCCAGCTCTTTGGGAAGCTAAGAAACAACTCGCTCTGCACAGTGCTCTTACAGCCTACCGGGAACATCTCTTCCAAAGGCCTGTGAAACGCAGTTTCTTTGCTGGCCTGATCTGGCTGAAGTACAACTTCTGCTCTGGGTGTGCTAGATTGCCCTAGAGCTGAAAGGCACAACGTGCAGGCTTCTTTCCAAAGGGCGAGTTGGGCCCCACAGCATCTTGCTTCCAGCTCTTTGGGAAGCTAAGAAAAAACTCGCTCTGCACAGTGCTCTTACAGCCTACCGGGAACATCTCTTCCAAAGGCCTGTGAAACGCAGTTACTTTGCAGGCTTCATCTGGCTGAAGTAGAACTTCTGCTCTGGGTGTGCTACATTGCCCTAGAGCTGAAAGGCACAACGTGCAGGCTTCTGTCCAATGGGCGAGTTGGGCCCAAAGCATCTTGCTTCCAGCTCTTTGGGAAGCTAAGAAACAACTCGCTCTGCACAGTGCTCTTACAGCCTACCGGGAGCATCTCTTCCAAAGGCCTGTGAAACGCAGTTTCTTCGCAGGCCTGATCTGGCTGAAGTACAACTTCTGCTCTGGGTGTGCTACATTGCCCTAGAGCTGAAAGCCACAACGTGCAGGCTTCTTTCCCAAGGGCGAGTTGGGCCTCACAGCATCTTGCTTCCAGCTCTTTGGGAAGCTAAGAAACAACTCGCTCTGCACAGTGCTCTTACAGCCTACCGGGAGCATCTCTTCCAAAGGCCTGTGAAACGCAGTTTCTTTGCAGGCCTGATCTGGCTGAAATAGAACTTTTGCTCTGGGTGTGCTACTTTTCCCTAGAGCTGAAAGGCACAACGTGCAGGCTTCTGTCCAAAGGGCGAGTTGGGCCCCACAGCATCTTGCTTCCAGCTCTTTGGGAAGCTAAGAAACAACTCGCTCTGCACAGTGCTCTTACAGCCTACCGGGAACATCTCTTCCAAAGGCCTGTGAAACGCAGTTTCTTTGCAGGCTTGATCTGGCTGAAGTGGAACTTCTGCTCTGGGTGTGCTACATTGCCCTAGAGCTGAAAGGCACAACGTGCAGGCTTCTGTCCAAAGGGCGAGTTGGGCCCAAAGCATTTTGCTTCCAGCTATTTGGGAAGCTAAGAAACAACTCTCTCTGCACAGTGCTCTTACAGCCTACCGGGAACATCTCTTCCAAAGGCCTGTGAAACGCAGTTTCTTTGCAGGCCTGATGTGGCTGAAGTAGAACTTCTGCTCTGAGGGTGCTACATTGCCCTAGAGATGAAAGGCACAACGTGCTGTCTCCTTTCAAAAGGGTGAGTTGGGCCCCAAAGCATCTTGCTTCCAGCTCTCTGGGAAGCTAAGAAACCACTCGCTCTGCACAGTGCTCTTACAACCTACCGGGAACATCTCTTACAAAGGCCTGTGAAATGCAGTTTCTTTGCCGGCCTGATCTGGCTGAAGTACAACTTCTGCTCTGGGTGTGCTACATTGCCCTAGAGCTGAAAGGCACAACGTGCAGGCTTCTTTCCAAAGGGCGACTTGGGCCCCAAAGCATCTTCCTTCCAGCTCTTTGGGAAGCTAAGAAACAACTCGCACTGCACAGTGCTCTTACAGCCTACCGGGAACATCTCTTCCAAAGGCCTGTGAAACGCATTTTCTTTGCAGGCCTTATCTGGCTGAAGTACAACATCTGCTCTGGGTGTGGTACATTGCCCTGGAGCTGAAGGCACAACGAGCAGGCTTCTTTCCAAAGTGCGAGTTGGGCCCCAAAGCATCTTGCTTCCACCATTTTGGGAACCTCAGAAACAACTCGCTCTGCAGAGTGCTCTTACAGCCTACCGGGAACATCTCTTCCAAAGGCCTGTGAAACGCAGTTACTTTGCAGGCTTGATCTGGCTGAAGTAGAACTTCTGCTCTGGGTGTGCTACATTGCCCTAGAGCTGAAAGGCACAACGTGCAGGCTTCTGTCCAATGGGCGAGTTGGGCCCAAAGCATCTTGCTTCCAGCTCTTTGGGATGCTAAGAAACAACTCGCTCTGCACAGTGCTCTTACAGCCTACCGGCAGCATCTCTTCCAAAGGCCTGTGAAACGCAGTTTCTTCGCAGGCCTGATCTGGCTGAAGTACAACTTCTGCTCTGGGTGTGCTACATTGCCCTAGAGCTGAAAGCCACAACGTGCAGGCTTCTTTCCAAAGGGCGAGTTGGGCCTCACAGCATCTTGCTTCCAGCTCTTTGGGAAGCTAAGAAACAACTCGCTCTGCACAGTGCTCTTACAGCCTACCGGGAGCATCTCTTCCAAAGGCCTGTGAAACGCAGTTTCTTTGCAGGCCTGATCTGGCTGAAATAGAACTTTTGCTCTGGGTGTGCTACTTTTCCCTAGAGCTGAAAGGCACAACGTGCAGGCTTCTGTCCAAAGGGCGAGTTGGGCCCCACAGCATCTTGCTTCCAGCTCTTTGGGAAGCTAAGAAACAACTCGCTCTGCACAGTGCTCTTACAGCCTACCGGGAACATCCCTTCCAAAGGCCTGTGAAACGCAGTTTCTTTGCAGGCTTAATCTGGCTGAACTGGAACTTCTGCTCTGGGTCTGCTACATTGCCCTAGAGCTGAAAGGCACAACGTGCAGGCTTCTGTCCAAAGGGCGAGTTGGGCCCAAAGCATTTTGCTTCCAGCTCTTTGGGAAGCTAAGAAACAACTCGCTCTGCACAGTGCTCTTACAGCCTACCGGGAGCATCTCTTCCAAAGGCCTGTGAGACGCAGTTTCTTCGCAGGCCTGATCTGGCTGAAGTACAACTTCTGCTCTGGGTGTGCTACATTGCCCTAGAGCTGAAAAGCACAATGTGCAGGCTTCTTCACAAAGGGCGAGTTGGGCCCCACAGCATCTTGCTTCCAGCTCTTTGGGAAGTTAAGAAACAACTCGCTCTGCACAGTGCTCTTACAGCCTACCGGGAACATCTCTTCCAGAGGCCTGTGAACCGCAGTTTCTTTGCAGGCCTTATCTGGCTGAAGTACAACATCTGCTCTGGGTGTGCTACATTGCCCTAGAGCTGAAAGGTACAACGTGCAGGCTTCTTTCCAAAGGGCGAGTTGGGCCCCACAGCATCTTGCTTCCAGCTCTTTGGGAGGCTAAGAAACAACTCCCTCTGCACAGTGCTCTTACAGCCTACCGGGAACATATATTACAAAGGCCTGTGAAATGCAGTTTCTTTGCAGGCCTGATCTGGCTGAAGTAGGACTTCTGCTCTGGGTGTGCTACATTGCCCTAGAGCTGAAAGGCACAACGTGCTGTCTCCTTTACAAAGGGCGAGTTGGGCCCCACAGAATTTTGCTTCCAGCTCTATGGGAAGCTAAGATACAACTCGCTCTGCACAGTTCTCTTACAGCCTACCAGGAACATATCTTACAAAGGCCTGTGAAACGCAGTTTCTTTGCAGGCCTGATCTGGCTGAAGTAGAACTTCTGCTCTCGGTGTGCTACATTGCCCTAGAGCTGAAAGGCACAACGTGCGGTTTTCTTGACAAAGGGCGAGTTGGGCCCCACAGCATCTTGCTTCCAGCTCTTTGGCAAGCTAGGAAACAACTCGCTCTGCAAAGTGCTCTTACAGCCTACCGGGAACATCTGTTCCAAAGGCCTGTGAAACGCAGTTTCTTTGCAGGCCTGATCTGGCTGAAGTACAACTTCTGCTCTGGGTGTGCTACATTGCCCTAGAGCTGAAAGGCACAACGTGCAGGCTTCTTTCCAAAGGGCGCGTTGGGCCTCACAGCATCTTGCTTCCAGCACTTTGGGAAGCTAGGAAACAACTCGCTCTGCACAGTGCTCTTACAGCCTACCGGGAACATCTCTTACAAAGGCCTGTGAAACGCAGTTTCTTTGCAGGCCTGATCTTGCTGAAGTAGAACTTTTGCTCTGGGTGTGCTACATTGCACTAGACCTGAAAGGCACAATGTGCAGGCTTCTTTCCAAAGGCCGAGTTGGGCCCCACAGCATCTTGCTTCCAGCTCTTTGGGAAGCTAAGAAACAACTCGCTCTGCACAGTGCTATTACAGCCTACCGGGAACATCTCTTCCAAAGACCTGTGAAACGCAGTTTCTCCGCAGGCCTGAACTGGCTGAAGTAGAACTTCTGCTCTGGGTGTGCTACATTGCCCCAGAGCTGAAAGGCACAACGTGCAGGCTTCTGTCCAAAGGGAGAGTTGGGCAGCACAGCATCTTGCTTCCAGCTCTTTGGGAAGCTAAGAAACAAGTCGCTCTGCACAGTGCTCTTACAGCCTACCGGGAACATCTCTTCCAGAGGAATGTGAAACGCAGATTCTTTCCAGGCCTGATCTGGCTGAAGTAGAACTTCTGCTCTGGGTGTGCTACATTGCCCCAGAGCTGAAAGGCACAACATGCAGGCTTCTGTCCAAAGGGAGAGTTGGGCAGCACAGCATCTTTCTTCCAGCTCTTTGGGAAGCTAAGAAACAAGTCGCTCTGCACAGTGCTCTTACAGCCTACCGGGAACATCTCTTCCAAAGGAATGTGAAACGCAGTTCCTTTGCAGGCCTGATCTGGCTGAAGTACAACTTCTGCTCTGGGTGTGCTACATTGCCCTAGAGCTGAAAGGCACAACGTGCAGGCTTCTTTCCAAAGGGCGCGTTGGGCCTCACAGCATCTTGCTTCCAGCACTTTGGGAAGCTAAGAAACAACTCGCTCTGCACAGTGCTCTTACAGCCTACCCGGAACATCTCTTCCAAAGGCTTGTGAAACGCAGTTTCTTTGCAGGCCTGATCTGGCTGAAGTAGAACTTCTGCTCTGGGTGTGCTACATTGCCCAGAGCTGAAAGGCACAACGTGCAGGCTTCTTTCCAAAGGGCGAGTTGGGCCTCACAGCATATTGCTTCCAACTCTTTGGGAAGCTAAGAGACAACTCACTCTGCACAGTGCTCTTACAGCCTAACGGGAACATCTCTTCCAATGGCCTGTGAAACGCAGGTTCTTGCAGGCCTGATCTGGCTGAAGCAGAACGTCTGCTCTGGGTGTGCTACATTGCCCTAGAGCTGAAAGGCACAACGTGCAGTTTTCTTTCCCAAGGGCGAGTTGGGCCCCACAGCATTTTGCTTCCAGCTCTTTGGGAAGCTAAGAAACAACTCGCTCTGCACAGTGCTGTTACAGCCCACCGGGAACATCTCTTCCAAAGGCCTGTGAAACGCAGTTTCTTTGCAGGCCTGATATGGCTGAAGTACAACTTCTGCTCTAGGTGTGCTACAGTGCCAAAGAGCTGAAAGGCACAACGTGCAGGCCTCTTAAAAAATGGCGAGTTGGGCCCCACAGCATCTTGCTTCCAGCTCTTTGGGAACCTAAGAAACAACTCGCTCTGCACAGTGCTCTTACAGCCTACCGGGAACATCTCTTCCAAAGGCCTGTGAAACGCAGTTTCTTCGCAGGCCTGATCTGGCTGAAGTACAACTTCTGCTCTGGGTGTGCTACATTGCCCTAGAGCTGAAAGCCACAACGTGCAGGCTTCTTTCCAAAGGGCGAGTTGGGCGCAAAGCATCTTGCTTCCAGCTCTTTGAGAAGCTAAGAAACAACTCGCTCTGCACAGTGCTCTTACAGCCTACCGGGAGCATCTCTTCCAAAGGCCTGTGAGACGCAGTTTCTTCGCACGCCTGATCTGGCTGAATACAACTTCTGCTCTGGGTGTGCTACATTGCCCTAGAGCTGAAAGGCACAATGTGCAGGCTTCTTCACAAAGGGCGAGTTGGGCCCCACAGCATCTTGCTTCCAGCTCTTTGGGAAGCTAAGAAACAACTCGCTCTGCACAGTGCTCTTACAGCCTACCGGGAACATCTCTTCCAAAGGCCTGTGAAACGCAGTTTCTTTGCAGGCCTGATCTGGCTGAAGTAGAACTTCTGCGCTGGGTGTGCTACATTGCCATAGAGCTGAAAGGCACAACGTGCAGGCTTCTTTCCAAAGGGCGAGTTGGGCCCCACAGCATCTTGCTTCCAGCTCTTTGGGAAGCTAATAAATATCTCGCTCTGCTCAGTGCTCTTACAGCCTACTGGGAACATCTCTTCCAAAGGCCTGTGAAACGCAGTTTCTTTGCAGGCCTGATCTGGCTGAAGTAGGACTTCTGCTCTGGGTGTGCTACATTGCCCTAGAGCTGAAAGGCACAACGTGCAGGCTTCTTTCCCAAGGGCGAGTTGGGCCCCACAGCATCTTGCTTCCAGCTCTTTGGGAAGCTAAGAAACAACTCGCTCTGCACAGTGCTCTTACAGCCTACCGGGAACATCTCTTCCAAAGGCCTGTGAAACGCAGTTTCTTTGCTGGCCTGATCTGGCTGAAGTACAACTTCTGCTCTGGGTGTGCTAGATTGCCCTAGAGCTGAAAGGCACAACGTGCAGGCTTCTTTCCAAAGGGCGAGTTGGGCCCCACAGCATCTTGCTTCCAGCTCTTTGGGAAGCTAAGAAACAACTCGCTCTGCACAGTGCTCTTACAGCCTACCGGGAACATCTCTTCCAAAGGCCTGTGAAACGCAGTTACTTTGCAGGCTTCATCTGGCTGAAGTAGAACTTCTGCTCTGGGTGTGCTACATTGCCCTAGAGCTGAAAGGCACAACGTGCAGGCTTCTGTCCAATGGGCGAGTTGGGCCCAAAGCATCTTGCTTCCAGCTCTTTGGGAAGCTAAGAAACAACTCGCTCTGCACAGTGCTCTTACAGCCTACCGGGAGCATCTCTTCCAAAGGCCTGTGAAACGCAGTTTCTTCGCAGGCCTGATCTGTCTGAAATGGAACTTCTGCTCTGGGTGTGCTACATTGCCCTAGAGCTGAAGGTACAACGTGCAGGCTTCTTTCCAAAGGGCGAGTTGGGCCCCACAGCATCTTGCTTCCAGCTCTTTGGGAGGCTAAGAAACAACTCCCTCTGCACAGTGCTCTTACAGCCTACCGGGAACATATATTACAAAGGCCTGTGAAATGCAGTTTCTTTGCAGGCGTGATCTGGCTGAAGTAGGACTTCTGCTCTGGGTGTGCTACTTTGCCCTAGAGCTGAAAGGCACAACGTGCTGTCTCCTTTCCAAAGTGCGAGTTGGGCCCCACAGCATCTTGCTTCCAGCTCTTTGGGAAGCTAAGAAACAACTCGCTCTGCACAGTGCTATTACAGCCTACCGGGAACATCTCTTCCAAAGACCTGTGAAACGCAGTTTCTCCGCAGGCCTGAACTGGCTGAAGTAGAACTTCTGCTCTGGGTGTGCTACATTGCCCCAGAGCTGAAAGGCACAACGTGCAGGCTTCTGTCCAAAGGGAGAGTTGGGCAGCACAGCATCTTGCTTCCAGCTCTTTGGGAAGCTAAGAAACCAGTCGCTCTGCACAGTGCTCTTACAGCCTACCGGGAGCATCTCTTCCAGAGGAATGTGAAACGCAGATTCTTTCCAGGCCTGATCTGGCTGAAGTAGAACTTCTCCTCTGGGTGTGCTACATTGCCCCAGAGCTGAAAGGCACAACATGCAGGCTTCTGTCCAAAGGGAGAGTTGGGCAGCACAGCATCTTTCTTCCAGCTCTTTGGGAAGCTAAGAAACAAGTCGCTCTGCACAGTGCTCTTACAGCCTACTGGGAACATCTCTTCCAAAGGAATGTGAAACGCAGTTCCTTTGCAGGCCTGATCTGGCTGAAGTACAACTTCTGCTCTGGGTGTGCTACATTGCCCTAGAGCTGAAAGGCACAACGTGCAGGCTTCTTTCCAAAGGGCGAGTTTTGCCCCACAGCATCTTGCTTCGAGCTCTTTGGGAAGCAAAGAAACAATTCGCTCTGCACAGTGCTCTTACAGCCTACCGGGAACATCTCTTACAAAGGCCTGTGAAATGCAGTTTCTTTGCAGGCCTGATCTGGCTGAAGTACAACTTCTGCTCTGGGTGTGCTACATTCCCCTACAGCTGAAAGGCACAACGTGCAGGCTTCTTTCCAAAGGGCGACTTGGGCCCCACAGCATCTTGCTTCCAGCTCTTTGGTAAGCTAAGAAACAACTCGCTCTGCACAGTGCTCTTACAGCCTATCGTAAACATCTCTTCCAAAGGCCTGTGAAACGCAGTTTCTTTGCAGGCCTGATCTGGCTGAAGTAGAACTTCTGCTCTGTTTGTGCTACATTGCCCTAGAGCTGAAAGGCACAACGTGCAGGCTTCTTTCCAAAGGGCGAGTTGGGCCCCAGAGCATCTTGCTTCCAGCTCTTTGGGAAGCTAAGAGACAACTCACTCTGCACAGTGCTCTTACAGCCTACCGGGAACATCTCTTCCAAAGACCTGTGAAACGCAGTTTCTTTGCAGGCTTGATATGGCTGAAGTACAACTTCTGCTCTAGGTGTGCTACAGTGCCAAAGAGCTGAAAGGCACAACGTGCAGGCCTCTTAAAAAATGGCGAGTTGGGCCCCACAGCATCTTGCTTCCAGCTCTTTGGGAACCTAAGAAACAACTCGCTCTGCACAGTGCTCTTACAGCCTACCGGGAACATCTCTTCCAAAGGCCTGTGAAACGCAGTTTCTTCGCAGGCCTGATCTGGCTGAAGTACAACTTCTGCTCTGGGTGTGCTACATTGCCCTAGAGCTGAAAGCCACAACGTGCAGGCTTCTTTCCAAAGGGCGAGTTGGGCGCAAAGCATCTTGCTTCCAGCTCTTTGGGAAGCTAAGAAACAACTCGCTCTGCACAGTGCTCTTACAGCCTACCGGGAGCATCTCTTCCAAAGGCCTGTGAGACGCAGTTTCTTCGCACGCCTGATCTGGCTGAATACAACTTCTGCTCTGGGTGTGCTACATTGCCCTATAGCTGAAAGGCACAATGTGCAGGCTTCTTCACAAAGGGCGAGTTGGGCCCCACAGCATCTTGCTTCCAGCTCTTTGGGAAGCTAAGAAACAACTCGCTCTGCACAGTGTTCTTACAGCCTACCGGGAACATCTCTTCCAGAGGAATGTGAAACGCAGATTCTTTCCAGGCCTGATCTGGCTGAAGTAGAACTTCTGCTCTGGGTGTGCTACATTGCCCTAGAGCTGAAAGGCACAACGTGCAGGCTTCTTTCCCAAGGGCGAGTTGGGCCCCACAGCATCTTGCTTCCAGCTCTTTGGGAAGCTAAGAAACAACTCGCTCTGCACAGTGCTCTTACAGCCTACAGGGAACATCTCTTCCAAAGGCCTGTGAAACGCAGTTTCTTTGCTGGCCTGATCTGGCTGAAGTACAACTTCTTCTCTGGGTTTGCTACATTGCCCTAGAGCTGAAAGGCACAACGTGCAGGCTTCTGTCCAATGGGGGAGTTGGGCCCAAAGCATCTTGCTTCCAGCTCTTTGGGAAGCTAAGAAACAACTCGCTCTGCACAGTGCTCTTACAGCCTACCGGGAGCATCTCTTCCAAAGGAATGTGAAACGCAGTTGCTTTGCAGGCCTGATCTGGCTGAAGTACAACTTCTGCTCTGGGTGTGCTACATTGCCCTAGAGCTGAAAGGCACAACGTGCAGGCTTCTTTCCAAAGGGCGAGTTTTGCCCCCCAGCATCTCGCATCCAGCTCTTTGGGAAGCTAAGAAACAACTCGCTCTGCACAGTGCTCTTACAGCCTACCGGGAACATCTCTTCCATAGGCCTGTGAAACGCAGTTTCTTTTCAGTCCTGAAATGGCTGAAGTAGTACTTCTGCTCTGGGTGTGCTACATTGCCCTAGAGCTGGAAGGCACATCGTGCTGGCTTCTTTCCAAAGGGCGAGTTGGGCCCCACAGCATCTTGCTTCCAGCTCTTTGGGAAGCTAAGAAACAACTCGCTCTGCACAGTGCTCTTACAGCCTACCCGGAACATCTCTTCCAAAGGCTTGTGAAACGCAGTTTCTTTGCAGGCCTGATCTGGCTGAAGTAGAACTTCTGCTCTGGGTGTGCTACATTGCCCAGAGCTGAAAGGCACAACGTGCAGGCTTCTTTCCAAAGGGCGAGTTGGGCCTCACAGCATATTGCTTCCAACTCTTTGGGAAGCTAAGAGACAACTCACTCTGCACAGTGCTCTTACAGCCTAACGGGAACATCTCTTCCAATGGCCTGTGAAACGCAGGTTCTTGCAGGCCTGATCTGGCTGAAGCAGAACGTCTGCTCTGGGTGTGCTACATTGCCCTAGAGCTGAAAGGCACAACGTGAAGTTTTCTTTCCCAAGGGCGAGTTGGGCCCCACAGCATTTTGCTTCCAGCTCTTTGGGAAGCTAAGAAACAACTCGCTCTGCACAGTGCTGTTACAGCCCACCGGGAACATCTCTTCCAAAGGCCTGTGAAAAGCAGTTTCTTTGCAGGCCTGATATGGCTGAAGTACAACTTCTGCTCTAGGTGTGCTACAGTGCCAAAGAGCTGAAAGGCACAACGTGCAGGCCTCTTAAAAAATGGCGAGTTGGGCCCCACAGCATCTTGCTTCCAGCTCTTTGGGAACCTAAGAAACAACTCGCTCTGCACAGTGCTCTTACAGCCTACCGGGAGCATCTCTTCCAAAGGCCTGTGAGACGCAGTTTCTTCGCACGCCTGATCTGGCTGAATACAAGTTCTGCTCTGGGTGTGCTACATTGCCCTAGAGCTGAAAGGCACAATGTGCAGGCTTCTTCACAAAGGGCGAGTTGGGCCCCACAGCATCTTGCTTCCAGCTCTTTGGGAAGCTAAGAAACAACTCGCTCTGCACAGTGCTCTTACAGCCTACCGGGAACATCTCTTCCAAAGGCCTGTGAAACGCAGTTTCTTTGCAGGCCTGATCTGGCTGAAGTAGAATTTCTGCTCTGGGTGTGCTACATTGCCATAGAGCTGAAAGGCACAACGTGCAGGCTTCTTTCCAAAGGGCGAGTTGGGCCCCACAGCATCTTGCTTCCAGCTCTTTGGGAAGCTAATAAATATCTCGCTCTGCTCAGTGCTCTTACAGCCTACTGGGAACATCTCTTCCAAAGGCCTGTGAAACGCAGTTTCTTTGCAGGCCTGATCTGGCTGAAGTAGGACTTCTGCTCTGGGTGTGCTACATTGCCCTAGAGCTGAAAGGCACAACGTGCAGGCTTCTTTCCCAAGGGCGAGTTGGGCCCCACAGCATCTTGCTTCCAGCTCTTTGGGAAGCTAAGAAACAAATCGCTCTGCACAGTGCTCTTACAGCCTACCGGGAACATCTCTTCCAAAGGCCTGTGAAACGCAGTTTCTTTGCTGGCCTGATCTGGCTGAAGTACAACTTCTGCTCTGGGTGTGCTAGATTGCCCTAGAGCTGAAAGGCACAACGCGCAGGCTTCTTTCCAAAGGGCGAGTTGGGCCCCACAGCATCTTGCTTCCAGCTCTTTGGGAAGCTAAGAAAAAACTCGCTCTGCACAGTGCTCTTACAGCCTACCGGGAACATCTCTTCCAAAGGCCTGTGAAACGCAGTTACTTTGCAGGCTTCATCTGGCTGAAGTAGAACTTCTGCTCTGGGTGTGCTACATTGCCCTAGAGCTGAAAGGCACAACGTGCAGGCTTCTGTCCAATGGGCGAGTTGGGCCCAAAGCATCTTGCTTCCAGCTCTTTGGGAAGCTAAGAAACAACTCGCTCTGCACAGTGCTCTTACAGCCTACCGGGAGCATCTCTTCCAAAGGCCTGTGAAACGCAGTTTCTTCGCAGGCCTGATCTGGCTGAAGTACAACTTCTGCTCTGGGTGTGCTACATTGCCCTAGAGCTGAAAGCCACAACGTGCAGGCTTCTTTCCCAAGGGCGAGTTGGGCCTCACAGCATCTTGCTTCCAGCTCTTTGGGAAGCTAAGAAACAACTCGCTCTGCACAGTGCTCTTACAGCCTACCGGGAGCATCTCTTCCAAAGGCCTGTGAAACGCAGTTTCTTTGCAGGCCTGATCTGGCTGAAATAGAACTTTTGCTCTGGGTGTGCTACTTTTCCCTAGAGCTGAAAGGCACAACGTGCAGGCTTCTGTCCAAAGGGCGAGTTGGGCCCCACAGCATCTTGCTTCCAGCTCTTTGGGAAGCTAAGAAACAACTCGCTCTGCACAGTGCTCTTACAGCCTACCGGGAACATCTCTTCCAAAGGCCTGTGAAACGCAGTTTCTTTGCAGGCCTGATGTGGCTGAAGTAGAACTTCTGCTCTGAGGGTGCTACATTGCCCTAGAGATGAAAGGCACAACGTGCTGTCTCCTTTCAAAAGGGTGAGTTGGGCCACAAAGCATCTTGCTTCCAGCTCTCTGGGAAGCTAAGAAACCACTCGCTCTGCACAGTGCTCTTACAACCTACCGGGAACATCTCTTACAAAGGCCTGTGAAATGCAGTTTCTTTGCCGGCCTGATCTGGCTGAAGTACAACTTCTGCTCTGGGTGTGCTACATTGCCCTAGAGCTGAAAGGCACAACGTGCAAGCTTCTTTCCAAAGGGCGACTTGGGCCCCAAAGCATCTTCCTTCCAGCTCTTTGGGAAGCTAAGAAACAACTCGCACTGCACAGTGCTCTTACAGCCTACCGGGAACATCTCTTCCAAAGGCCTGTGAAACGCATTTTCTTTGCAGGCCTTATCTGGCTGAAGTACAACATCTGCTCTGGGTGTGGTACATTGCCCTGGAGCTGAAGGCACAACGAGCAGGCTTCTTTCCAAAGTGCGAGTTGGGCCCCAAAGCATCTTGCTTCCACCATTTTGGGAACCTCAGAAACAACTCGCTCTGCACAGTGCTCTTACAGCCTACCGGGAACATCTCTTCCAAAGGCCTGTGAAACGCAGTTACTTTGCAGGCTTCATCTGGCTGAAGTAGAACTTCTGCTCTGGGTGTGCTACATTGCCCTAGAGCTGAAAGGCACAACGTGCAGGCTTCTGTCCAATGGGCGAGTTGGGCCCAAAGCATCTTGCTTCCAGCTCTTTGGGATGCTAAGAAACAACTCGCTCTGCACAGTGCTCTTACAGCCTACCGGGAGCATCTCTTCCAAAGGCCTGTGAAACGCAGTTTCTTCGCAGGCCTGATCTGGCTGAAGTACAACTTCTGCTCTGGGTGTGCTACATTGCCCTAGAGCTGAAAGCCACAACGTGCAGGCTTCTTTCCAAAGGGCGAGTTGGGCCTCACAGCATCTTGCTTCCAGCTCTTTGGGAAGCTAAGAAACAACTCGCTCTGCACAGTGCTCTTACAGCCTACCGGGAGCATCTCTTCCAAAGGCCTGTGAAACGCAGTTTCTTTGCAGGCCTGATCTGGCTGAAATAGAACTTTTGCTCTGGGTGTGCTACTTTTCCCTAGAGCTGAAAGGCACAACGTGCAGGCTTCTGTCCAAAGGGCGAGTTGGGCCCCACAGCATCTTGCTTCCAGCTCTTTGGGAAGCTAAGAAACAACTCGCTCTGCACAGTGCTCTTACAGCCTACCGGGAACATCTCTTCCAAAGGCCTGTGAAACGCAGTTTCTTTGCAGGCTTAATCTGGCTGAACTGGAACTTCTGCTCTGGGTCTGCTACATTGCCCTAGAGCTGAAAGGCACAACGTGCAGGCTTCTGTCCAAAGGGCGAGTTGGGCCCAAAGCATTTTGCTTCCAGCTCTTTGGGAAGCTAAGAAACAACTCGCTCTGCACAGTGCTCTTACAGCCTACCGGGAGCATCTCTTCCAAAGGCCTGTGAGACGCAGTTTCTTCGCAGGCCTGATCTGGCTGAAGTACAACTTCTGCTCTGGGTGTGCTACATTGCCCTAGAGCTGAAAAGCACAATGTGCAGGCTTCTTCACAAAGGGCGAGTTGGGCCCCACAGCATCTTGCTTCCAGCTCTTTGGGAAGTTAAGAAACAACTCGCTCTGCACAGTGCTCTTACAGCCTACCGGGAACATCTCTTCCAGAGGCCTGTGAACCGCAGTTTCTTTGCAGGCCTTATCTGGCTGAAGTACAACATCTGCTCTGGGTGTGCTACATTGCCCTAGAGCTGAAAGGTACAACGTGCAGGCTTCTTTCCAAAGGGTGAGTTGGGCCCCACAGCATCTTGCTTCCAGCTCTTTGGGAGGCTATGAAACAACTCCCTCTGCACAGTGCTCTTACAACCTACCGGGAACATATCTTACAAAGGCCTGTGAAATGCAGTTTCTTTGCAGGCCTGATCTGGCTGAAGTAGGACTTCTGCTCTGGGTGTGCTACATTGCCCTAGAGCTGAAAGGCACAACGTGCTGTCTCCTTTACAAAGGGCGAGTTGGGCCCCACAGAATTTTGCTTCCAGCTCTATGGGAATCTAAGATACAACTCGCTCTGCACAGTTCTCTTACAGCCTACCAGGAACATATCTTACAAAGGCCTGTGAAACGCAGTTTCTTTGCAGGCCTGATCTGGCTGAAGTAGAACTTCTGCTCTCGGTGTGCTACATTGCCCTAGAGCTGAAAGGCACAACGTGCAGTCTTCTTGACAAAGGGCGAGTTGGGCCCCACAGCATCTTGCTTCCAGCTCTTTGGCAAGCTAGGAAACAACTCGCTCTGCAAAGTGCTCTTACAGCCTACCGGGAACATCTGTTCCAAAGGCCTGTGAAACGCAGTTTCTTTGCAGGCCTGATCTGGCTGAAGTACAACTTCTGCTCTCGGTGTGCTACATTGCCCTAGAGCTGAAAGGCACAACGTGCAGGCTTCTTTCCAAAGGGCGCGTTGGGCCTCACAGCATCTTGCTTCCAGCACTTTGGGAAGCTAGGAAACAACTCGCTCTGCACAGTGCTCTTACAGCCTACCGGGAACATCTCTTACAAAGGCCTGTGAAACGCAGTTTCTTTGCAGGCCTGATCTTGCTGAAGTAGAACTTTTGCTCTGGGTGTGCTACATTGCACTAGACCTGAAAGGCACAATGTGCAGGCTTCTTTCCAAAGGCCGAGTTGGGCCCCACAGCATCTTGCTTCCAGCTCTTTGGGAAGCTAAGAAACAACTCGCTCTGCACAGTGCTATTACAGCCTACCGGGAACATCTCTTCCAAAGTCCTGTGAAACGCAGTTTCTCCGCAGGCCTGAACTGGCTGAAGTAGAACTTCTGCTCTGGGTGTGCTACATTGCCCCAGAGCTGAAAGGCACAACGTGCAGGCTTCTGTCCAAAGGGAGAGTTGGGCAGCACAGCATCTTGCTTCCAGCTCTTTGGGAAGCTACGAAACAAGTCGCTCTGCACAGTGCTCTTACAGCCTACCGGGAACATCTCTTCCAGAGGAATGTGAAACGCAGATTCTTTCCAGGCCTGATCTGGCTGAAGTAGAACTTCTGCTCTGGGTGTGCTACATTGCCCCAGAGCTGAAAGGCACAACATGCAGGCTTCTGTCCAAAGGGAGAGTTGGGCAGCACAGCATCTTTCTTCCAGCTCTTTGGGAAGCTAAGAAACAAGTCGCTCTGCACAGTGCTCTTACAGCCTACCGGGAACATCTCTTCCAAAGGAATGTGAAACGCAGTTCCTTTGCAGGCCTGATCTGGCTGAAGTACAACTTCTGCTCTGGGTGTGCTACATTGCCCTAGAGCTGAAAGGCACAAGGTGCAGGCTTCTTTCCAAAGGGCGAGTTTTGCCCCACAGCATCTTGCTTCCAGCTCTTTGGGAATCAAAGAAACAATTCGCTCTGCACAGTGCTCTTACAGCCTACCGGGAACATCTCTTCCAAAGGCCTGTGAAATGCAGTTTCTTTGCAGGCCTGATATGGCTGAAGTACAACTTCTGCTCTAGGTGTGCTACAGTGCCCTAGAGCTGAAAGGCACAACGTGCAGGCCTCTTAAAAAATGGCGAGTTGTGCCCCACAGCATCTTGCTTCCAGCTCTTTGGGAAGCTAAGAAACAACTCGCTCTGCACAGTGCTCTTACAGCCTACCGGGAGCATCTCTTCCAAAGGCCTGTGAGACGCAGTTTCTTCGCACGCCTGATCTGGCTGAATACAACTTCTGCTCTGGGTGTGCTACATTGCCCTAGAGCTGAAAGGCACAATGTGCAGGCTTCTTCACAAAGGGCGAGTTGGGCCCCACAGCATCTTGCTTCCAGCTCTTTGGGAAGCTAAGAAACAACTCGCTCTGCACAGTGCTCTTACAGCGTACCGGGAACATCTCTTCCAAAGGCCTGTGAAACGCAGTTTCTTTGCAGGCCTGATCTGGCTGAAGTAGAATTTCTGCTCTGGGTGTGCTACATTGCCATAGAGCTGAAAGGCACAACGTGCAGGCTTCTTTCCAAAGGGCGAGTTGAGCCCCACAGCATCTTGCTTCCAGCTCTTTGGGAAGCTAATAAATATCTCGCTCTGCTCAGTGCTCTTACAGCCTACTGGGAACATCTCTTCCAAAGGCCTGTGAAACGCAGTTTCTTTGCAGGCCTGATCTGGCTGAAGTAGGACTTCTGCTCTGGGTGTGCTACATTGCCCTAGAGCTGAAAGGCACAACGTGCAGGCTTCTTTCCCAAGGGCGAGTTGGGCCCCACAGCATCTTGCTTCCAGCTCTTTGGGAAGCTAAGAAACAACTCGCTCTGCACAGTGCTCTTACAGCCTACCGGGAACATCTCTTCCAAAGGCCTGTGAAACGCAGTTTCTTTGCTGGCCTGATCTGGCTGAAGTACAACTTCTGCTCTGGGTGTGCTAGATTGCCCTAGAGCTGAAAGGCACAACGCGCAGGTTTCTTTCCAAAGGGCGAGTTGGGCCCCACAGCATCTTGCTTCCAGCTCTTTGGGAAGCTAAGAAAAACTCGCTCTGCACAGTGCTCTTACAGCCTACCGGGAACATCTCTTCCAAAGGCCTGTGAAACGCAGTTACTTTGCAGGCTTCATCTGGCTGAAGTAGAACTTCTGCTCTGGGTGTGCTACATTGCCCTAGAGCTGAAAGGCACAACGTGCAGGCTTCTGTCCAATGGGCGAGTTGGGCCCAAAGCATCTTGCTTCCAGCTCTTTGGGAAGCTAAGAAACAACTCGCTCTGCACAGTGCTCTTACAGCCTACCGGGAGCATCTCTTCCAAAGGCCTGTGAAACGCAGTTTCTTCGCAGGCCTGATCTGGCTGAAGTACAACTTCTGCTCTGGGTGTGCTACATTGCCCTAGAGCTGAAAGCCACAACGTGCAGGCTTCTTTCCCAAGGGCGAGTTGGGCCTCACAGCATCTTGCTTCCAGCTCTTTGGGAAGCTAAGAAACAACTCGCTCTGCACAGTGCTCTTACAGCCTACCGGGAGCATCTCTTCCAAAGGCCTGTGAAACGCAGTTTCTTTGCAGGCCTGATCTGGCTGAAATAGAACTTTTGCTCTGGGTGTGCTACTTTTCCCTAGAGCTGAAAGGCACAACGTGCAGGCTTCTGTCCAAAGGGCGAGTTGGGCCCCACAGCATCTTGCTTCCAGCTCTTTGGGAAGCTAAGAAACAACTCGCTCTGCACAGTGCTCTTACAGCCTACCGGGAACATCTCTTCCAAAGGCCTGTGAAACGCAGTTTCTTTGCAGGCCTGATGTGGCTGAAGTAGAACTTCTGCTCTGAGGGTGCTACATTGCCCTAGAGATGAAAGGCACAACGTGCTGTCTCCTTTCAAAAGGGTGAGTTGGGCCACAAAGCATCTTGCTTCCAGCTCTCTGGGAAGCTAAGAAACCACTCGCTCTGCACAGTGCTCTTACAACCTACCGGGAACATCTCTTACAAAGGCCTGTGAAATGCAGTTTCTTTGCCGGCCTGATCTGGCTGAAGTACAACTTCTGCTCTGGGTGTGCTACATTGCCCTAGAGCTGAAAGGCACAACGTGCAAGCTTCTTTCCAAAGGGCGAGTTGGGCCCCAAAGCATCTTCCTTCCAGCTCTTTGGGAAGCTAAGAAACAACTCGCACTGCACAGTGCTCTTACAGCCTACCGGGAACATCTCTTCCAAAGGCCTGTGAAACGCATTTTCTTTGCAGGCCTTATCTGGCTGAAGTACAACATCTGCTCTGGGTGTGGTACATTGCCCTGGAGCTGAAGGCACAACGAGCAGGCTTCTTTCCAAAGTGCGAGTTGGGCCCCAAAGCATCTTGCTTCCACCATTTTGGGAACCTCAGAAACAACTCGCTCTGCACAGTGCTCTTACAGCCTACCGGGAACATCTCTTCCAAAGGCCTGTGAAACGCAGTTACTTTGCAGGCTTGATCTGGCTGAAGTAGAACTTCTGCTCTGGGTGTGCTACATTGCCCTAGAGCTGAAAGGCACAACGTGCAGGCTTCTGTCCAATGGGCGAGTTGGGCCCAAAGCATCTTGCTTCCAGCTCTTTGGGATGCTAAGAAACAACTCGCTCTGCACAGTGCTCTTACAGCCTACCGGGAGCATCTCTTCCAAAGGCCTGTGAAACGCAGTTTCTTCGCAGGCCTGATCTGGCTGAAGTACAACTTCTGCTCTGGGTGTGCTACATTGCCCTAGAGCTGAAAGCCACAACGTGCAGGCTTCTTTCCAAAGGGCGAGTTGGGCCTCACAGCATCTTGCTTCCAGCTCTTTGGGAAGCTAAGAAACAACTCGCTCTGCACAGTGCTCTTACAGCCTACCGGGAGCATCTCTTCCAAAGGCCTGTGAAACGCAGTTTCTTTGCAGGCCTGATCTGGCTGAAATAGAACTTTTGCTCTGGGTGTGCTACTTTTCCCTAGAGCTGAAAGGCACAACGTGCAGGCTTCTGTCCAAAGGGCGAGTTGGGCCCCACAGCATCTTGCTTCCAGCTCTTTGGGAAGCTAAGAAACAACTCGCTCTGCACAGTGCTCTTACAGCCTACCGGGAACATCTCTTCCAAAGGCCTGTGAAACGCAGTTTCTTTGCAGGCTTAATCTGGCTGAACTGGAACTTCTGCTCTGGGTCTGCTACATTGCCCTAGAGCTGAAAGGCACAACGTGCAGGCTTCTGTCCAAAGGGCGAGTTGGGCCCAAAGCATTTTGCTTCCAGCTCTTTGGGAAGCTAAGAAACAACTCGCTCTGCACAGTGCTCTTACAGCCTACCGGGAGCATCTCTTCCAAAGGCCTGTGAGACGCAGTTTCTTCGCAGGCCTGATCTGGCTGAAGTACAACTTCTGCTCTGGGTGTGCTACATTGCCCTAGAGCTGAAAAGCACAATGTGCAGGCTTCTTCACAAAGGGCGAGTTGGGCCCCACAGCATCTTGCTTCCAGCTCTTTGGGAAGTTAAGAAACAACTCGCTCTGCACAGTGCTCTTACAGCCTACCGGGAACATCTCTTCCAGAGGCCTGTGAACCGCAGTTTCTTTGCAGGCCTTATCTGGCTGAAGTACAACATCTGCTCTGGGTGTGCTACATTGCCCTAGAGCTGAAAGGTACAACGTGCAGGCTTCTTTCCAAAGGGTGAGTTGGGCCCCACAGCATCTTGCTTCCAGCTCTTTGGGAGGCTATGAAACAACTCCCTCTGCACAGTGCTCTTACAACCTACCGGGAACATATCTTACAAAGGCCTGTGAAATGCAGTTTCTTTGCAGGCCTGATCTGGCTGAAGTAGGACTTCTGCTCTGGGTGTGCTACATTGCCCTAGAGCTGAAAGGCACAACGTGCTGTCTCCTTTACAAAGGGCGAGTTGGGCCCCACAGAATTTTGCTTCCAGCTCTATGGGAATCTAAGATACAACTCGCTCTGCACAGTTCTCTTACAGCCTACCAGGAACATATCTTACAAAGGCCTGTGAAACGCAGTTTCTTTGCAGGCCTGATCTGGCTGAAGTAGAACTTCTGCTCTCGGTGTGCTACATTGCCCTAGAGCTGAAAGGCACAACGTGCAGTCTTCTTGACAAAGGGCGAGTTGGGCCCCACAGCATCTTGCTTCCAGCTCTTTGGCAAGCTAGGAAACAACTCGCTCTGCAAAGTGCTCTTACAGCCTACCGGGAACATCTGTTCCAAAGGCCTGTGAAACGCAGTTTCTTTGCAGGCCTGATCTGGCTGAAGTACAACTTCTGCTCTGGGTGTGCTACATTGCCCTAGAGCTGAAAGGCACAACGTGCAGGCTTCTTTCCAAAGGGCGCGTTGGGCCTCACAGCATCTTGCTTCCAGCACTTTGGGAAGCTAGGAAACAACTCGCTCTGCACAGTGCTCTTACAGCCTACCGGGAACATCTCTTACAAAGGCCTGTGAAACGCAGTTTCTTTGCAGGCCTGATCTTGCTGAAGTAGAACTTTTGCTCTGGGTGTGCTACATTGCACTAGACCTGAAAGGCACAATGTGCAGGCTTCTTTCCAAAGGCCGAGTTGGGCCCCACAGCATCTTGCTTCCAGCTCTTTGGGAAGCTAAGAAACAACTCGCTCTGCACAGTGCTATTACAGCCTACCGGGAACATCTCTTCCAAAGTCCTGTGAAACGCAGTTTCTCCGCAGGCCTGAACTGGCTGAAGTAGAACTTCTGCTCTGGGTGTGCTACATTGCCCCAGAGCTGAAAGGCACAACGTGCAGGCTTCTGTCCAAAGGGAGAGTTGGGCAGCACAGCATCTTGCTTCCAGCTCTTTGGGAAGCTACGAAACAAGTCGCTCTGCACAGTGCTCTTACAGCCTACCGGGAACATCTCTTCCAGAGGAATGTGAAACGCAGATTCTTTCCAGGCCTGATCTGGCTGAAGTAGAACTTCTGCTCTGGGTGTGCTACATTGCCCCAGAGCTGAAAGGCACAACATGCAGGCTTCTGTCCAAAGGGAGAGTTGGGCAGCACAGCATCTTTCTTCCAGCTCTTTGGGAAGCTAAGAAACAAGTCGCTCTGCACAGTGCTCTTACAGCCTACCGGGAACATCTCTTCCAAAGGAATGTGAAACGCAGTTCCTTTGCAGGCCTGATCTGGCTGAAGTACAACTTCTGCTCTGGGTGTGCTACATTGCCCTAGAGCTGAAAGGCACAAGGTGCAGGCTTCTTTCCAAAGGGCGAGTTTTGCCCCACAGCATCTTGCTTCCAGCTCTTTGGGAATCAAAGAAACAATTCGCTCTGCACAGTGCTCTTACAGCCTACCGGGAACATCTCTTCCAAAGGCCTGTGAAATGCAGTTTCTTTGCAGGCCTGATATGGCTGAAGTACAACTTCTGCTCTAGGTGTGCTACAGTGCCCTAGAGCTGAAAGGCACAACGTGCAGGCCTCTTAAAAAATGGCGAGTTGTGCACCACAGCATCTTGCTTCCAGCTCTTTGGGAAGCTAAGAAACAACTCGCTCTGCACAGTGCTCTTACAGCCTACCGGGAGCATCTCTTCCAATGGCCTGTGAAACGCAGTTTCTTTGCAGGCCTGATCTGGCTGAAGTAGAACTTCTGCTCTGGGTGTGCTACTTTGACCTAGAGCTGAAAGGCAGAACGTGCAGGCTTCTTTCCAAAGGGCGAGATGGCCCCCACAGCATCTTGCTTCCACCTATTTGGAAAGCTCAGAAACAGCTCGCTCTGCACAGTGCTCTTACAGCCAACCGGGAATATCTCTTACAAAGGCCTGTGAAACGCAGTTTCTTTGCAGGCCTGATCTGGCTGAAGTAGAACTTCTGCTCTGGGTGTGCTACATTGCCCTAGAGCTGAAAAGCACAACGTGCAGGCTTCTGTCCAAAGGGCGAGTTGGGCCCCACAGCATCTTCTTCCAGCTCTTTGGGAAGCCTAGAAACAACTCGCTCTGCACAGTGCTCTTACAGCCTACCGGGAACATCTCTTCCAAAGCCCTGTGAAATGCAGTTTCTTTGCAGGCCTGATCTGTCTGAAATGGAACTTCTGCTCTGGGTGTGCTACATTGCCCTAGAGCTGAAAGCTACAACGTGCAGGCTTCTTTCCAAAGGGCGAGTTGGGCCCCACAGCATCTTTCTTCCAGCTCTTTGGGAGGCTAAGAAACAACTCCCTCTGCACAGTGCTCTTTCAGCCTAACGGGAACATATCTTACAAAGGCCTGTGAAATGCAGTTTCTTTGCAGGCCTGATCTGGCTGAAGTAGAACTTATGCTCTGGGTGTGCTACATTGCCCTAGAGCTGAAAGGCACAACGTGCAGGCTTCTTTCCAAAGGGCCAGTTGGGCCCCACAGCATCTTACTTCCAGCTCTTTGGGAGGCTATGAAACAACTCCCTCTGCACAGTGCTCTTACAGCCTACCGGGAACATATCTTACAAAGGCCTGTGAAATGCTGTTTCTTTGCAGGCCTGATCTGGCTGAAGTAGGACTTCTGCTCTGGGTGTACTACATTGCCCTAGAGCTGAAAGGCACAACGTGCTGTCTCCTTTCCAAAGGGCGAGTTGGGCCCCACAGCATTTTGCTTCCAGCTCTATGGGAATCTAAGATACAACTCGCTCTGCACAGTTCTCTTACAGCCTACCGGGAACATCTCTTCCAAAGGCCTGTGAAAAGCAGTTTCTTTGCAGGCCTGATCTGGCTGAAGTAGAACTTCTGCTCTCGGTGTGCTGCATTGCCCTAGAGCTGAAAGGCACAACGTGCAGTCTTCTTAACAAAGGGCGAGTTGGGCCCCACAGCATCTTGCTTCCAGCTCTTTGGCAAGCTAGGAAACAACTCGCTCTGCAAAGTGCTCTTACAGCCTACCGGGAACATCTCTTCCAAAGGCCTGTGAAACGCAGTTTCTTTGCAGGCCTGATCTGGCTGAAGTGCAACTTCTGCTCTGGGTGTGCTACATTGCCCTAGAGCTGAAAGGCACAACGTGCAGGCTTCTTTCCAAAGGGCGCGTTGGGCCTCACAGCATCTTGCTTCCAGCACTTTGGGAAGCTAAGAAACAACTCGCTCTGCACAGTGCTCTTACAGCCTACCGGGAACATCTCTTACAAAGGCCTGTGAAACGCAGTTTCTTTGCAGGCCTGATCTTGCTGAAGTAGAACTTTTGCTCTGGGTGTGCTACATTGCCCCAGAGCCGAAAGGCACAACGTGCAGGCTTCTGTCCAAAGGGAGAGTTGGGCAGCACAGCATCTTTCTTCCAGCTCTTTGGGAAGCTAAGAAACAAGTCGCTCTGCACAGTGCTCTTACAGCCTACCGGGAACATCTCTTCCAGAGGAATGTGAAACGCAGATTCTTTCCAGGCCTGATCTGGCTGAAGTAGAACTTCTGCTCTGGGTGTGCTACTTTGCCCCAGAGCTGAAAGGCACAACATGCAGGCTTCTGTCCAAAGGGAGAGTTGGGCAGCACAGCATCTTTCTTCCAGCTCTTTGGGAAGCTAAGAAACAAGTCGCTCTGCACAGTGCTCTTACAGCCTACCGGGAACATCTCTTCCAAAGGAATGTGAAACACAGTTCCTTTGCAGGCCTGATCTGGCTGAAGTACAACTTCTGCTCTGGGTGTGCTACATTGCCCTAGAGCTGAAAGGCACAACGTGCAGGCTTCTTTCCAAAGGGCGAGTTTTGCCCCACAGCATCTTGCTTCCAGCTCTTTGGCAAGCAAAGAAACAATTCGCTCTGCACAGTGCTCTTACAGACTACCGGGAACATCTCTTCCAAAGGCCTGTGAAATGCAGTTTCTTTGCAGGCTTGATTTGGCTGAAGTATAACTTGTGCTCTAGGTGTGCTACAGTGCCCTAGAGCTGAAAGGCACAACGTGCAGGCCTCCTAAAAAATGGCGAGTTGTGCCCCACAGCATCTTGCTTCCAGCTATTTGGGAAGCTAAGAAACAACTCGCTCTGCACAGTGCTCTTACAGCCTACCGGGAACATCTCTTCCAAAGGCCTGTGAAACGCAGTTTCTTTGCAGGCCTGATCTGGCTGAAGTAGAACTTCTGCTCTCGGTGTGCTGCATTGCCCTAGAGCTGAAAGGCACAACCTGCAGTCTTCTTAACAAAGGGCGAGTTGGGCCCCAAAGCATCTTGCTTCCAGCTCTTTGGCAAGCTAGGAAACAACTCGCTCTGCAAAGTGCTCTTACAGCCTACCGGGAACATCTGTTCCAAAGGCCTGCGAAACGCAGTTTCTTTGCAGGCCTGATCTGGCTGAAGTGCAACTTCTGCTCTGGGTGTGCTACATTGCCCTAGAGCTGAAAGGCACAACGTGCAGGCTTCTTTCCAAAGGGCGCGTTGGGCCTCACAGCATCTTGCTTCCAGCACTTTGGGAAGCTAAGAAACAACTCGCTCTGCACAGTGCTCTTACAGCCTACCGGGAACATCTCTTACAAAGGCCTGTGAAACGCAGTTTCTTTGCAGGCCTGATCTTGCTGAAGTAGAACTTTTGCTCTGGGTGTGCTACATTGCACTAGACATGAAAGGCACAATGTGCAGGCTTCTTTCCAAAGGCCGAGTTGGGCCCCACAGCATCTTGCTTCCAGCTCTTTGGGAAGCTAAGAAACAACTCGCTCTGCACAGTGCTATTACAGCCTACCGGGAACATCTCTTCCAAAGACCTGTGAAACGCAGTTTCTCCGCAGGCCTGAACTGGCTGAAGTAGAACTTCTGCTCTGGGTGTGCTACATTGCCCCAGAGCTGAAAGGCACAACGTGCAGGCTTCTGTCCAAAGGGAGAGTTGGGCAGCACAGCATCTTGCTTCCAGCTCTTTGGGAAGCTAAGAAACAAGTCGCTCTGCACAGTGCTCTTACAGCCTACCGGGAACATCTCTTCCAGAGGAATGTGAAACGCAGATTCTTTCCAGGCCTGATCTGGCTGAGGTAGAACTTCTGCTCTGGGTGTGCTACATTGCCCCAGAGCTGAAAGGCACAACATGCAGGCTTCTGTCCAAAGGGAGAGTTGGGCAGCACAGCATCTTTCTTCCAGCTCTTTGGGAAGCTAAGAAACAAGTCGCTCTGCACAGTGCTCTTACAGCCTACCGGGAACATCTCTTCCAAAGGAATGTGAAACGCAGTTCCTTTGCAGGCCTGATCTGGCTGAAGTACAACTTCTGCTCTGGGTGTGCTACATTGCCCTAGAGCTGAAAGGCACAACGTGCAGGCTTCTTTCCAAAGGGCGAGTTTTGCCCCACAGCATCTTGCTTCCAGCTCTTTGGGAAGCAAAGAAACAATTCGCTCTGCACAGTGCTCTTACAGCCTACCGGGAACATCTCTTCCAAAGGCCTGTGAAATGCAGTTTCTTTGCAGGCTTGATTTGGCTGAAGTATAACTTCTGCTCTAGGTGTGCTACAGTGCCCTAGAGCTGAAAGGCACAACGTGCAGGCCTCCTAAAAAATGGCGAGTTGTGCCCCACAGCATCTTGCTTCCAGCTCTTTGGGAAGCTAAGAAACAACTCGCTCTGCACAGTGCTCTTACAGCCTACCGGGAACATCTCTTACAAAGGCCTGTGAAACGCAGTTTCTTTGCAGGCCTGATCTTGCTGAAGTAGAACTTTTGCTCTGGGTGTGCTACATTGCACTAGACCTGAAAGGCACAATGTGCAGGCTTCTTTCCAAAGGCCGAGTTGGGCCCCACAGCATCTTGCTTCCAGCTCTTTGGGAAGCTAAGAAACAACTCGCTCTGCACACTGCTATTACAGCCTACCGGGAACATCTCTTCCAAAGACCTGTGAAACGCAGTTTCTCCGCAGGCCTGAACTGGCTGAAGTAGAACTTCTGCTTTGGGTGTGCTACATTGCCCCAGAGCTGAAAGGCACAACGTACAGGCTTCAGTCCAAAGGGAGAGTTGGGCAGCACAGCATCTTGCTTCCAGCTCTTTGGGAAGCTAAGAAACAAGTCGCTCTGCACAGTGCTCTTACAGCCTACCGGGAACATCTCTTCCAGAGGAATGTGAAACGCAGATTCTTTCCAGGCCTGATCTGGCTGAAGTAGAACTTCTGCTCTGGGTGTGCTACATTGCCCCAGAGCTGAAAGGAACAACGTGCAGGCCTCTTAAAAAATGGCGAGTTGTGCCCCACAGCATCTTGCTTCCAGCTCTTTGGGAAGCTAAGAAACAACTCGCTCTGCACAGTGCTCTTACAGCCTACCGGGAACATCTCTTACAAAGGCCTGTGAAACGCAGTTTCTTTGCAGGCCTGATCTTGCTGAAGTAGAACTTTTGCTCTGGGTGTGCTACAGTGCCCTAGAGCTGAAAGGCACAACGTGCAGGCCTCTTAAAAAATGGCGAGTTGTGCCCCACAGCATCTTGCTTCCAGCTCTTTGGGAAGCTAAGAAACAACTCGCTCTGCACAGTGCTCTTACAGCCTACCGGGAGCATCTCTTCCAATGGCCTGTGAAACGCAGTTTCTTTGCAGGCCTGATCTGGCTGAAGTAGAACTTCTGCTCTGGGTGTGCTACTTTGACCTAGAGCTGAAAGGCAGAACGTGCAGGCTTCTTTCCAAAGGGCGAGTTGGGCCCCACAGCATCTTGCTTCCAGCTCTTTGGGAAGCTAAGAAACAACTCGCTCTGCACGGTGCTCTTACAGCCTACCGGGAACATACCTTACAAAGGCCTGTGAAACGCAGTTTCTTTGCAGGCCTGATCTGGCTGAAGTAGAACTTCTGCTCTGGGTGTGCTACATTGCCCTAGAGCTGAAAGGCACAACGTGCAGGCTTCTGTCCAAAGGGCGAGTTGGGCCCCACAGCATCTTCTTCCAGCTCTTTGGGAAGCTAAGAAACAACTCGCTCTGCACAGTGCTCTTACAGCCTACCGGGAACATCACTTCCAAAGCCCTGTGAAACGCAGTTTCTTTGCAGGCCTGATCGGGCTGAAGTACAACTTCTGCTCTTGGTGTGCTACATTGCCCTAGAGCTGAAAGGCACAACGTGCAGGCTTCTTTCCAAAGGCTGATTTGGGTCCCACAGCATCTTGCTTCCAGCTCTTTGGGAAGCTAAGAAACAACTCGCTCTGCACAGTGCTCTTACAGCCTACCGGGAGCATCTCTTCCAAAGGCCTGTGAAACGCAGTTTCTTCGCACGCCTGATCTGACTGAATACAACTTCTGCTCTGGGTGTGCTACATTGCCCTAGAGCTGAAAGGCACAATGTGCAGGCTTCTTCACAAAGGGCGAGTTGGGCCCCACAGCATCTTGCTTCCAGCTCTTTGGGAAGCTAAGAAACAACACGCTCTGCACAGTGCTCTTACAGCCTACCGGGAACATCTCTTCCAAAGGCCTGTGAAACGCAGTTTCTTTGCAGGTCTGATCTGGCTGAAGTAGAATTTCTGCTCTGGGTGTGCTACATTGCCATAGAGCTGAAAGGCACAACGTGCAGGCTTCTTTCCAAAGGGCGAGTTGGGCCCCACAGCATCTTGCTTCCAGCTCTTTGGGAAGCTAATAAATATCTCGCTCTGCTCAGTGCTCTTACAGCCTACTGGGAACATCTCTTCCAAAGGCCTGTGAAACGCAGTTTCTTTGCAGGCCTGATCTGGCTGAAGTAGAACTTCTGCTCTGGGTGTGCTACATTGCCCTAGAGCTGAAAGGCACAACGTGCAGGCTTCTTTCCCAAGAGCGAGTTGGGCCCCACAGCATCTTGCTTCCAGCTCTTTGGGAAGCTAAGAAACAACTCGCTCTGCACAGTGCTCTTACAGCCTACCGGGAACATCTCTTCCAAATGCCTGTGAAACGCAGTTTCTTTGCTGGCCTGATATGGCTGAAGTACAACTTCTGCTCTGGGTGTGCTACATTGCCCTAGAGCTGAAAGGCACAACGTGCTGTCTCCTTTCCAAAGGGCGAGTTGGGCCCCACAGCATTTTGCTTCCAGCTCTATGGGAATCTAAGATACAACTCGCTCTGCACAGTTCTCTTACAGCCTACCGGGAACATATCTTACAAAGGCCTGTGAAACGCAGTTTCTTTGCAGGCCTGATCTGGCTGAAGTAGAACTTCTGCTCTCGGTGTGCTACATTGCCCTAGAGCTGAAAGGCGCAACGTGCAGTCTTCTTGACAAAGGGCGAGTTGGGCCCCACAGCATCTTGCTTCCAGCTCTTTGGCAAGCTAGGAAACAACTCGCTCTGCAAAGTGCTCTTACAGCCTACCGGGAACATCTCTTCCAAAGGCCTGTGAAACGCAGTTTCTTTGCAGGCCTGATCTTGCTGAAGTAGAACTTTTGCTCTGGGTGTGCTACATTGCACTAGACCTGAAAGGCACAATGTGCAGGCTTCTTTCCAAAGGCCGAGTTGGGCTCCACAGCATCTTGCTTCCAGCTCTTTGGGAAGCTAAGAAACAACTCGCTCTGCACAGTGCTATTACAGCCTACCGGGAACATCTCTTCCAAAGAACTGTGAAACGCAGTTTCTCCGCAGGCCTGAACTGGCTGAAGTAGAACTTCTGCTCTGGGTGTGCTACATTGCCCCAGAGCTGAAAGGCACAACGTGCAGGCTTCTGTCCAAAGGGAGAGTTGGGCAGCACAGCATCTTGCTTCCAGCTCTTTGGGAAGCTAAGAAACAAGTCGCTCTGCACAGTGCTCTTACAGCCTACCGGGAACATCTCTTCCAGAGGAATGTGAAACGCAGATTCTTTCCAGGCCTGATCTGGCTGAAGTAGAACTTCTGCTCTGGGTGTGCTACATTGCCCCAGAGCTGAAAGGCACAACATGCAGGCTTCTGTCCAAAGGGAGAGTTGGGCAGCACAGCATCTTTCTTCCAGCTCTTTGGGAAGCTAAGAAACAAGTCGCTCTGCACAGTGCTCTTACAGCCTACCGGGAACATCTCTTCCAAAGGAATGTGAAACACAGTTCCTTTGCAGGCCTGATCTGGCTGAAGTACAACTTCTGCTCTGGGTGTGCTACATTGCCCTAGAGCTGAAAGGCACAACGTGCAGGCTTCTTTCCAAAGGGCGAGGTTTGCCCCACAGCATCTTGCTTCCAGCTCTTTGGGAAGCAAAGAAACAATTCGCTCTGCACAGTGCTCTTACAGCCTACCGGGAACATCTCTTCCAAAGGCCTGTGAAATGCAGTTTCTTTGCAGGCCTGATATGGCTGAAGTACAACTTCTGCTCTAGGTGTGCTACAGTGCCCTAGAGCTGAAAGGCACAACGTGCAGGCCTCTTAAAAAATGGCGAGTTGTGCCCCACAGCATCTTGCTTCCAGCTCTTTGGGAAGCTAAGAAACAACTCGCTCTGCACAGTGCTCTTACAGCCTACCGGGAGCATCTCTTCCAATGGCCTGTGAAACGCAGTTTCTTTGCAGGCCTGATCTGGCTGAAGTAGAACTTCTGCTCTCGGTGTGCTACTTTGACCTAGAAATGAAAGGCAGAACGTGCAGGCTTCTTTCCAAATGGCGAGATCGCCCCCACAGCATCTTGCTTCCACCTATTTGGAAAGCTCAGAAACAGCTCGCTCTGCACAGTGCTCTTACAGCCTACCGGGAATATCTCTTACAAAGGCCTGTGAAACGCAGTTTCTTTGCAGGCCTGATCTGGCTGAAGTAGAACTTCTGCTCTGGGTGTGCTACATTGCCCTAGAGCTGAAAGGCGCAACGTGCAGGCTTCTGTCCAAAGGGCGAGTTGGGCCCCACAGCATCTTCTTCCAGCTCTTTGGGAAGCTAAGAAACAACTCGCTCTGCACAGTGCTCTTACAGCCTACCGGGAACATCTCTTCCAAAGCCCTGTGAAATGCAGTTTCTTTGCAGGCCTGATCTGGCTGAAGTACAACTTCTGCTCTGGGTGTGCTACCTTGCCCTAGAGCTGAAAGGCACAACGTGCAGGCTTCTTTCCAAAGGGTGATTTGGGTCCCACAGCATCTTGCTTCCAGCTCTTTGGGAAGCTAAGAAACAGCTCGCTCTGCACAGTGCTCTCACGGCCTACAGGGAACATCTCTTCCAAAGGCCTGTTAAACGCAGTTTCTTTGCAGGCCTGATCTGTCTGAAATGGAACTTCTGCTCTGGGTGTGCTACTTTGACCTAGAGCTGAAAGGCAGAACGTGCAGGCTTCTTTCCAAAGGG
Organism: Equus przewalskii; assembly: GCF_037783145.1. Taxonomy (NCBI): domain Eukaryota; kingdom Metazoa; phylum Chordata; class Mammalia; order Perissodactyla; family Equidae; genus Equus; species Equus przewalskii. The sequence goes on from NW_027228479.1 coordinate 89,057, forward strand.
CGAGATGGCCCCCACAGCATCTTGCTTCCACCTATTTGGAAAGCTCAGAAACAGCTCGCTCTGCACAGTGCTCTTACAGCCTACCGGGAATATCTCTTACAAAGGCCTGTGAAACGCAGTTTCTTTGCAGGCCTGATCTGGCTGAAGTAGAACTTCTGCTCTGGGTGTGCTACATTGCCCTAGAGCTGAAAGGCACAACGTGCAGGCTTCTGTCCAAAGGGCGAGTTGGGCCCCACAGCATCTACTTCCAGCTCTTTGGGAAGCTAAGAAACAACTCGCTCTGCACAGTGCTATTACAGCCTACCGGGAACATCTCTTACAAAAGGCCTGTGAAATGCAGTTTCTTTGCAGGCCTGATCTTGCTGAAGTAGAACTTTTGCTCTGGGTGTGCTACATTGCACTAGACCTGAAAGGCACAATGTGCAGGCTTCTTTCCAAAGGCCGAGTTGGGCCCCACAGCATCTTGCTTCCAGCTCTTTGGGAAGCTAAGAAACAACTCGCTCTGCACATTGCTATTACAGCCTACCGGGAACATCTCTTCCAAAGACCTGTGAAACGCAGTTTCTCCGCAGGCCTGAACTGGCTGAAGTAGAACTTCTGCTCTGGGTGTGCTACATTGCCCCAGAGCTGAAAGGCACAACGTGCAGGCTTCTGTCCAAAGGGAGAGTTGGGCAGCACAGCATCTTGCTTCCAGCTCTTTGGGAAGCTAAGAAACAAGTCGCTCTGCACAGTGCTCTTACAGCCTACCGGGAACATCTCTTCCAGAGGAATGTGAAACGCAGATTCTTTCCAGGCCTGATCTGGCTGAAGTAGAACTTCTGCTCTGGGTGTGCTACATTGCACTAGACCTGAAAGGCACAATGTGCAGCCTTCTTTCCAAAGGGCGAGTTGGGCCCCACAGCATCTTGCTTCCAGCTCTTTGGGAGGCTAAGAAACAACTCACTCTGCACAGTGCTCTTACAGCCTACCGGGAACATATCTTACAAAGGCCTGTGAAATGCAGTTTCTTTGCAGGCGTGATCTGGCTGAAGTAGGACTTCTGCTCTGGGTGTGCTACATTGCCCTAGAGCTGAAAGGCACAACGTGCTGTCTCCTTTCCAAAGGGCGAGTTGGGCCCCACAGCATTTTGCTTCCAGCTCTATGGGAATCTAAGATACAACTCGCTCTGCACAGTTCTCTTACAGCCTACCGGGAACATCTCTTCCAAAGGCCTGTGAAAAGCAGTTTCTTTGCAGGCCTGATCTGGCTGAAGTAGGACTTCTGCTCTCGGTGTGCTACATAGCCCTAGAGCTGAAAGGCACAACGTGCAGTCTTCTTAACAAAGGGCGAGTTGGGCCCCACAGCATCTTGCTTCCAGCTCTTTGGCAAGCTAGGAAACAACTCGCTCTGCAAAGTGCTCTTACAGCCTACCGGGAACATCTCTTCCAAAGGCCTGTGAAACGCAGTTTCTTTGCAGGCCTGATCTTGCTGAAGTAGAACTTTTGCTCTGGGTGTGCTACATTGCACTAGACCTGAAAGGCACAATGTGCAGGCTTCTTTCCAAAGGCCCAGTTGGGCCCCACAGCATCTTGCTTCCAGCTCTTTGGGAAGCTAAGAAACAACTCGCTCTGCACACTGCTATTACAGCCTACCGGGAACATCTCTTCCAAAGACCTGTGAAACGCAGTTTCTCCGCAGGCCTAACTGGCTGAAGTAGAACTTCTGCTCTGGGTGTGCTACATTGCCCCAGAGCTGAAAGGCACAACGTGCAGGCTTCTGTCCAAAGGGAGAGTTGGGCAGCACAGCATCTTGCTTGCAGCTCTTTGGGAAGCTAAGAAACAAGTCGCTCTGCACAGTGCTCTTACAGCCTACCGGGAACATCTCTTCCAGAGGAATGTGAAACGCAGATTCTTTCCAGGCCTGATCTGGCTGAAGTAGAACTTCTGCTCTGGGTGTGCTACATTGCCCCAGAGCTGAAAGGCACAACATGCAGGCTTCTGTCCAAAGGGAGAGTTGGGCAGCACAGCATCTTTCTTCCAGCTCTTTGGGAAGCTAAGAAACAAGTCGCTCTGCACAGTGCTCTTACAGCCTACCGGGAACATCTCTTCCAAAGGAATGTGAAACGCAGTTCCTTTGCAGGCCTGATCTGGCTGAAGTACAACTTCTGCTCTGGGTGTGCTACATTGCCCTAGAGCTGAAAGGCACAACGTGCAGGCTTCTTTCCAAAGGGCGAGTTTTGCCCCACAGCATCTTGCTTCCAGCTCTTTGGGAAGCAAAGAAACAATTCGCTCTGCACAGTGCTCTTACAGCCTACCGGGAACATCTCTTCCAAAGGCCTGTGAAATGCAGTTTCTTTGCAGGCCTGATATGGCTGAAGTACAACTTCTGCTCTAGGTGTGCTACAGTGCCCTAGAGCTGAAAGGCACAACGTGCAGGCCTCTTAAAAAATTGCGAGTTGGGCCCCACAGCATCTTGCTTCCAGCTCTTTGGGAAGCTAAGAAACAACTCGCTCTGCACAGTGCTCTTACAGCCTACCGGGAGCATCTCTTCCAATGGCCTGTGAAACGCAGTTTCTTTGCAGGCCTGATCTGGCTGAAGTAGAACTTCTGCTCTGGGTGTGCTACTTTGACCTAGAGCTGAAAGGGAGAACGTGCAGGCTTCTTTCCAAAGGGCGAGATGGCCCCCACAGCATCTTGCTTCCACCTATTTGGAAAGCTCAGAAACAGCTCGCTCTGCACAGTGCTCTTACAGCCTACCGGGAATATCTCTTACAAAGGCCTGTGAAACGCAGTTTCTTTGCAGGCCTGATCTGGCTGAAGTACAACTTCTGCTCTGGGTGTGCTACATTGCCCTAGAGCTGAAAGACACAACGTGCAGGCTTCTTTCCAAAGGACGTGTTGGGCCCCACAGCATCTTGCTTCCAGCTCTTTGGGAAGCTAAGAAACAACTCGCTCTGCACAGTGCTCTTACAGCCTACCGGGAACATCTCTTACAAAGGCCTGTGAAATGCAGTTTCTTTGCAGACCTGATTTGGCTGAAGAACAACTTTTGCTCTTTGTGTGCTACATTGCCCTAGAGCTGAAAGGCACATCGTGCAGGCTTCTTTCCAAAGGGCGAGTTGGGCCCCACAGCTTCTTGCTTCCAGCTCTTTGGGAAGCTAAGAAACAACTCGCTCTGCACAGTGCTCTTACAGCCTACCGGGAACATCTCTTCCAAAGGCCTGTGAAACGCAGTTTCTTTGCAGGCCTGATCTGGCTGAAGTAGAACTTCTGCTCTGAGTGTGCTACATTGCCCTAGAGCTGAAAGGCACAACGTGCTGTCTCCTTTCAAAAGGGCGAGCTGGGCCCCAAAGCATCTTGCTTCCAGCTCTTTGGGAAGCTAAGAAACAACTCGCTCTGCACACTGCTCTTACAGCCTACCGGGAACATCTCTTACAAAAGCCTGAGAAATGCAGTTTCTTTGCAGGCCTGATCTGGCTGAAGTACAACTTCTGCTCCTGGTGTGCTACATTGCCCTAGAGCTGAAAGGCCCAACGTGCAGGCTTCTTTCCAAAGGCTGATTTGGGTCCCACAGCATCTTGCTTCCAGCTCTTTGGGAAGCTAAGAAACAACTCGCTCTGCACAGTGCTCTTACAGCCTACCGGGAGCATCTCTTCCAAAGGCCTGTGAAACGCAGTTTCTTCGCACGCCTGATCTGACTGAATACAACTTCTGCTCTGGGTGTGCTACATTGCCCTAGAGCTGAAAGGCACAATGTGCAGGCTTCTTCACAAAGGGCGAGTTGGGCCCCACAGCATCTTGCTTCCAGCTCTTTGGGAAGCTAAGAAACAACACGCTCTGCACAGTGCTCTTACAGCCTACCGGGAACATCTCTTCCAAAGGCCTGTGAAACGCAGTTTCTTTGCAGGTCTGATCTGGCTGAAGTAGAATTTCTGCTCTGGGTGTGCTACATTGCCATAGAGCTGAAAGGCACAACGTGCAGGCTTCTTTCCAAAGGGCGAGTTGGGCCCCACAGCATCTTGCTTCCAGCTCTTTGGGAAGCTAATAAATATCTCGCTCTGCTCAGTGCTCTTACAGCCTACTGGGAACATCTCTTCCAAAGGCCTGTGAAACGCAGTTTCTTTGCAGGCCTGATCTGGCTGAAGTAGAACTTCTGCTCTGGGTGTGCTACATTGCCCTAGAGCTGAAAGGCACAACGTGCAGGCTTCTTTCCCAAGAGCGAGTTGGGCCCCACAGCATCTTGCTTCCAGCTCTTTGGGAAGCTAAGAAACAACTCGCTCTGCACAGTGCTCTTACAGCCTACCGGGAACATCTCTTCCAAATGCCTGTGAAACGCAGTTTCTTTGCTGGCCTGATATGGCTGAAGTACAACTTCTGCTCTGGGTGTGCTACATTGCCCTAGAGCTGAAAGGCACAACGTGCTGTCTCCTTTCCAAAGGGCGAGTTGGGCCCCACAGCATTTTGCTTCCAGCTCTATGGGAATCTAAGATACAACTCGCTCTGCACAGTTCTCTTACAGCCTACCGGGAACATATCTTACAAAGGCCTGTGAAACGCAGTTTCTTTGCAGGCCTGATCTGGCTGAAGTAGAACTTCTGCTCTCGGTGTGCTACATTGCCCTAGAGCTGAAAGGCGCAACGTGCAGTCTTCTTGACAAAGGGCGAGTTGGGCCCCACAGCATCTTGCTTCCAGCTCTTTGGCAAGCTAGGAAACAACTCGCTCTGCAAAGTGCTCTTACAGTCTACGGGGAACATCTGATCCAAAGACCTGTGAAACGCAGTTTCTTTGCAGGCCTGATCTGGCTGAAGTACAACTTCTGCTCTGGGTGTGCTACATTGCCCTAGAGCTGAAAGGCGCAACGTGCAGTCTTCTTGACAAAGGGCGAGTTGGGCCCCACAGCATCTTGCTTCCAGCTCTTTGGCAAGCTAGGAAACAACTCGCTCTGCAAAGTGCTCTTACAGCCTACCGGGAACATCTCTTCCAAAGGCCTGTGAAACGCAGTTTCTTTGCAGGCCTGATCTTGCTGAAGTAGAACTTTTGCTCTGGGTGTGCTACATTGCACTAGACCTGAAAGGCACAATGTGCAGGCTTCTTTCCAAAGGCCGAGTTGGGCTCCACAGCATCTTGCTTCCAGCTCTTTGGGAAGCTAAGAAACAACTCGCTCTGCACAGTGCTATTACAGCCTACCGGGAACATCTCTTCCAAAGAACTGTGAAACGCAGTTTCTCCGCAGGCCTGAACTGGCTGAAGTAGAACTTCTGCTCTGGGTGTGCTACATTGCCCCAGAGCTGAAAGGCACAACGTGCAGGCTTCTGTCCAAAGGGAGAGTTGGGCAGCACAGCATCTTGCTTCCAGCTCTTTGGGAAGCTAAGAAACAAGTCGCTCTGCACAGTGCTCTTACAGCCTACCGGGAACATCTCTTCCATAGGAATGTGAAACGCAGATTCTTTCCAGGCCTGATCTGGCTGAAGTAGAACTTCTGCTCTGGGTGTGCTACATTGCCCCAGAGCTGAAAGGCACAACATGCAGGCTTCTGTCCAAAGGGAGAGTTGGGCAGCACAGCATCTTTCTTCCAGCTCTTTGGGAAGCTAAGAAACAAGTCGCTCTGCACAGTGCTCTTACAGCCTACCGGGAACATCTCTTCCAAAGGAATGTGAAACACAGTTCCTTTGCAGGCCTGATCTGGCTGAAGTACAACTTCTGCTCTGGGTGTGCTACATTGCCCTAGAGCTGAAAGGCACAACGTGCAGGCTTCTTTCCAAAGGGCGAGTTTTGCCCCACAGCATCTTGCTTCCAGCTCTTTGGGAAGCAAAGAAACAATTCGCTCTGCACAGTGCTCTTACAGCCTACCGGGAACATCTCTTCCAAAGGCCTGTGAAATGCAGTTTCTTTGCAGGCCTGATATGGCTGAAGTACAACTTCTGCTCTAGGTGTGCTACAGTGCCCTAGAGCTGAAAGGCACAACGTGCAGGCCTCTTAAAAAATGGCGAGTTGTGCCCCACAGCATCTTGCTTCCAGCTCTTTGGGAAGCTAAGAAACAACTCGCTCTGCACAGTGCTCTTACAGCCTACCGGGAGCATCTCTTCCAATGGCCTGTGAAACGCAGTTTCTTTGCAGGCCTGATCTGGCTGAAGTAGAACTTCTGCTCTCGGTGTGCTACTTTGACCTAGAAATGAAAGGCAGAACGTGCAGGCTTCTTTCCAAATGGCGAGATCGCCCCCACAGCATCTTGCTTCCACCTATTTGGAAAGCTCAGAAACAGCTCGCTCTGCACAGTGCTCTTACAGCCTACCGGGAATATCTCTTACAAAGGCCTGTGAAACGCAGTTTCTTTGCAGGCCTGATCTGGCTGAAGTAGAACTTCTGCTCTGGGTGTGCTACATTGCCCTAGAGCTGAAAGGCGCAACGTGCAGGCTTCTGTCCAAAGGGCGAGTTGGGCCCCACAGCATCTTCTTCCAGCTCTTTGGGAAGCTAAGAAACAACTCGCTCTGCACAGTGCTCTTACAGCCTACCGGGAACATCTCTTCCAAAGCCCTGTGAAATGCAGTTTCTTTGCAGGCCTGATCTGGCTGAAGTACAACTTCTGCTCTGGGTGTGCTACCTTGCCCTAGAGCTGAAAGGCACAACGTGCAGGCTTCTTTCCAAAGGGTGATTTGGGTCCCACAGCATCTTGCTTCCAGCTCTTTGGGAAGCTAAGAAACAGCTCGCTCTGCACAGTGCTCTCACGGCCTACAGGGAACATCTCTTCCAAAGGCCTGTTAAACGCAGTTTCTTTGCAGGCCTGATCTGTCTGAAATGGAACTTCTGCTCTGGGTGTGCTACTTTGACCTAGAGCTGAAAGGCAGAACGTGCAGGCTTCTTTCCAAAGGGCGAGATGGCCCCCACAGCATCTTGCTTCCACCTATTTGCAAAGCTCAGAAACAGCTCGCTCTGCACAGTGCTCTTACAGCCTACCGGGAATATCTCTTACAAAGGCCTGTGAAACGCAGTTTCTTTGCAGGCCTGATCTGGCTGAAGTAGAACTTCTGCTCTGGGTGTGCTACATTGCCCTAGAGCTGAAAGGCACAACGTGCAGGCTTCTGTCCAAAGGGCGAGTTGGGCCCCACAGCATCTACTTCCAGCTCTTTGGGAAGCTAAGAAACAACTCGCTCTGCACAGTGCTATTACAGCCTACCGGGAACATCTCTTACAAAAGGCCTGTGAAATGCAGTTTCTTTGCAGGCCTGATCTTGCTGAAGTAGAACTTTTGCTCTGGGTGTGCTACATTGCACTAGACCTGAAAGGCACAATGTGCAGGCTTCTTTCCAAAGGCCGAGTTGGGCCCCACAGCATCTTGCTTCCAGCTCTTTGGGAAGCTAAGAAACAACTCGCTCTGCACATTGCTATTACAGCCTACCGGGAACATCTCTTCCAAAGACCTGTGAAACGCAGTTTCTCCGCAGGCCTGAACTGGCTGAAGTAGAACTTCTGCTCTGGGTGTGCTACATTGCCCCAGAGCTGAAAGGCACAACGTGCAGGCTTCTGTCCAAAGGGAGAGTTGGGCAGCACAGCATCTTGCTTCCAGCTCTTTGGGAAGCTAAGAAACAAGTCGCTCTGCACAGTGCTCTTACAGCCTACCGGGAACATCTCTTCCAGAGGAATGTGAAACGCAGATTCTTTCCAGGCCTGATCTGGCTGAAGTAGAACTTCTGCTCTGGGTGTGCTACATTGCACTAGACCTGAAAGGCACAATGTGCAGGCTTCTTTCCAAAGGGCGAGTTGGGCCCCACAGCATCTTGCTTCCAGCTCTTTGGGAGGCTAAGAAACAACTCACTCTGCACAGTGCTCTTACAGCCTACCGGGAACATATCTTACAAAGGCCTGTGAAATGCAGTTTCTTTGCAGGCGTGATCTGGCTGAAGTAGGACTTCTGCTCTGGGTGTGCTACATTGCCCTAGAGCTGAAAGGCACAACGTGCTGTCTCCTTTCCAAAGGGCGAGTTGGGCCCCACAGCATTTTGCTTCCAGCTCTATGGGAATCTAAGATACAACTCGCTCTGCACAGTTCTCTTACAGCCTACCGGGAACATCTCTTCCAAAGGCCTGTGAAAAGCAGTTTCTTTGCAGGCCTGATCTGGCTGAAGTAGGACTTCTGCTCTCGGTGTGCTACATAGCCCTAGAGCTGAAAGGCACAACGTGCAGTCTTCTTAACAAAGGGCGAGTTGGGCCCCACAGCATCTTGCTTCCAGCTCTTTGGCAAGCTAGGAAACAACTCGCTCTGCAAAGTGCTCTTACAGCCTACCGGGAACATCTCTTCCAAAGGCCTGTGAAACGCAGTTTCTTTGCAGGCCTGATCTTGCTGAAGTAGAACTTTTGCTCTGGGTGTGCTACATTGCACTAGACCTGAAAGGCACAATGTGCAGGCTTCTTTCCAAAGGCCCAGTTGGGCCCCACAGCATCTTGCTTCCAGCTCTTTGGGAAGCTAAGAAACAACTCGCTCTGCACAGTGCTCTTACAGCCTACCGGGAACATCTCTTACAAAGGCCTGTGAAATGCAGTTTCTTTGCAGACCTGATCTGGCTGAAGAACAACTTCTGCTCTTTGTGTGCTACATTGCCCTAGAGCTGAAAGGCACATCGTGCAGGCTTCTTTCCAAAGGGCGAGTTGGGCCCCACAGCTTCTTGCTTCCAGCTCTTTGGGAAGCTAAGAAACAACTCGCTCTGCACAGTGCTCTTACAGCCTACCGGGAACATCTCTTCCAAAGGCCTGTGAAACGCAGTTTCTTTGCAGGCCTGATCTGGCTGAAGTAGAACTTCTGCTCTGAGTGTGCTACATTGCCCTAGAGCTGAAAGGCACAACGTGCTGTCTCCTTTCAAAAGGGCGAGCTGGGCCCCAAAGCATCTTGCTTCCAGCTCTTTGGGAAGCTAAGAAACAACTCGCTCTGCACACTGCTCTTACAGCCTACCGGGAACATCTCTTACAAAAGCCTGAGAAATGCAGTTTCTTTGCAGGCCTGATCTGGCTGAAGTACAACTTCTGCTCCTGGTGTTCTACATTGCCCTAGAGCTGAAAGGCCCAACGTGCAGGCTTCTTTCCAGAGGGCGAGTTGGGCCCCACAGCACCTTGCTTCCAGCTCTTTGGGAAGCTAAGAAACAACTCCCTCTGCACAGTACTCTTACAGCCTACCGGGAACATCTCTTCCAAAGGCCTGTGAAACGCAGTTTCTTTGCAGGCCTCATATGGCTGAAGTACAACTTCTGCTCTAGGTGTGCTACAGTGCCCTAGAGCTGAAAGGCACAACGTGCAGGCATCTTAAAAAATGGCGAGTTGGGCCCCACAGCATCTTGCTTCCAGCTCTTTGGGAACCTAAGAAACAACTCGCTCTGCACAGTGCTCTTACAGCCTAACGGGAACATCTCTTACAAAGGCCTGTGAAATGCAGTTTCTTTGCAGACCTGATCTGGCTGAAGTACAACTTCTGCTCTTTGTGTGCTACATTGCCCTAGAGCTGAAAGGCACAACGTGCAGGCTTCTTTCCAAAGGGCGAGTTGGGCCCCACAGCTTCTTGCTTCCAGCTCTTTGGGAAGCTAAGAAACAACTCACTCTGCACAGTGCTCTTACAGCCTACCGGGAACATCTCTTCCAAAGGCCTGTGAAACGCAGTTTCTTTGCAGGCCTGATGTGGCTGAAGTAGAACTTCTGATCTGAGGGTGCTACATTGCCCTAGAGCTATAAGGCACAACGTGCTGTCTCCTTTCAAAAGGGTGAGTTGGGCCCCAAAGCATCTTGCTTCCAGCTCTCTGGGAAGCTAAGAAACCACTCGCTCTGCACAGTGCTCTTACAGCCTACCGGGAACATCTCTTACAAAGGCCTGTGAAATGCAGTTTCTTTGCCGGCCTGATCTGGCTGAAGTACAACTTCTGCTCTGGGTGTGCTACATTGCCCTAGAGCTGAAAGGCACAACGTGCAGGCTTCTTTCCAAAGGGCGACTTGGGCCCCAAAGCATCTTCCTTCCAGCTCTTTGGGAAGCTAAGAAACAACTCGCACTGCACAGTGCTCTTACAGCCTACCGGGAACATCTCTTCCAAAGGCCTGTGAAACGCATTTTCTTTGCATTCCTTATCTGGCTGAAGTACAACATCTGCTCTGGGTGTGGTACATTGCCCTGGAGCTGAAGGCACAACGTGCAGGCTTCTTTCCAAAGTGCGAGTTGGGCCCCAAAGCATCTTGCTTCCACCATTTTGGGAACCTCAGAAACAACTCGCTCTGCACAGTGCTCTTACAGCCTACCGGGAACATCTCTTACAAAGGCCTGTGAAACGCAGTTTCTTTGCAGGCCTGATCTGGCTGAAGTACAACATCTGCTCTGGGTGTGGTACATTGCCCTAGAGCTGAAAGGCACAACGTGCAGGCTTCTTTCCAAAGGGCGAGTTGGGCCCCGCAGCTTCTTGCTTCCAGCTGTTTGGGAAGCTAAGAAACAACTCGCTCTGCACAGTGCTCTTACAGCCTACCGGGAACATCTCTTACAAAGGCCTGTGAAATGCAGTTTCTTTGCAGACCTGATCTGGCTGAAGAACAACTTCTGCTCTTTGTGTGCTACATTGCCCTAGACCTGAAAGGCACATCGTGCAGGCTTCTTTCCAATGGGCGAGTTGGGCCCCACAGCTTCTTGCTTCCAGCTCTTTTAGAAGCTAAGAAACAACTCGCTCTGCACAGTGCTCTTACAGCCTACCGGGAACATCTCTTCCAAAGGCCTGTGAAACGCAGTTTCTTTGCAGGCCTGATCTGGCTGAAGTAGAACTTCTGCTCTGAGTGTGCTACATTGCCCTAGAGATGAAAGGCACAACGTGCTGTCTCCTTTCAAAAGGGCGAGCTGGGCCCCAAAGCATCTTGCTTCCAGCTCTTTGGGAAGCTAAGAAACAACTCACTCTGCACACTGCTCTTGCAGCCTACCGGGAGCATCTCTTACAAAAGCCTGTGAAATGCAGTTTCTTTGCAGGCCTGATCTGGCTGAAGTACAACTTCTGCTCTGGGTGTGCTACATTGCCCTAGAGCTGAAAGGCCCAACGTGCAGGCTTCTGTCCAGAGGGCGAGTTGGGCCCCACAGCACCTTGCTTCCAGCTCTTTGGGAAGCTAAGAAACAACTCCCTCTGCACAGTACTCTTACAGCCTACCGGGAACATCTCTTCCAAAGGCCTGTGAAACGCAGTTTCTTTGCAGGCCTGATATGGCTGAAGTACAACTTCTGCTCTAGGTGTGCTACAGTGCCCTAGAGCTGAAAGGCACAACGTCCCGGTCTCTTAAAAAATGGCGAGTTGGGCCCCACAGCATCTTGCTTCCAGCTCTTTGGGAACCTAAGAAACACCTCGCTCTGCACAGTGCTCTTACAGCCTACCGGGAACATCTCTTACAAAGGCCTGTGAAATGCAGTTTCTTTGCAGACCTGATCTGGCTGAAGTACAACTTCTGCTCTTTGTGTGCTACATTGCCCTAGAGCTGAAAGGCACAACGTGCAGGCTTCTTTCCAAAGGGCGAGTTGGGCCCCACAGCTTCTTGCTTCCAGCTCTTTGGGAAGCTAAGAAACAACTCGCTCTGCACAGTGCTCTTACAGCCTACCGGGAACATCTCTTCGAAAGGCCTGTGAAATGCAGTTTCTTTGCAGGCCTGATGTGGCTGAAGTAGAACTTCTGATCTGAGGGTGCTACATTGCCCTAGAGCTGAAAGGCACAACGTGCTGTCTCCTTTCAAAAGGGTGAGTTGGGCCCCAAAGCATCTTGCTTCCAGCTCTCTGGGAAGCTAAGAAACCACTCGCTCTGCACAGTGCTCTTACAGCCTACCGGGAACATCTCTTACAAAGGCCTGTGAAATGCAGTTTCTTGGCCGGCCTGATCTGGCTGAAGTACAACTTCTGCTCTGGGTGTGCTACATTGCCCTAGAGCTGAAAGGCACAACGTGCAGGCTTCTTTCCAAAGGGCGACTTGGGCCCCAAAGCATCTTCCTTCCAGCTCTTTGGGAAGCTAAGAAACAACTCGCACTGCACAGTGCTCTTACAGCCTACCGGGAACATCTCTTCCAAAGGCCTGTGAATCGCATTTTCTTTGCAGGCCTTATCTGGCTGAAGTACAACATCTGCTCTGGGTGTGGTACATTGCCCTGGAGCTGAAGGCACAACGTGCAGGCTTCTTTCCAAAGTGCGAGTTGGGCCCCAAAGCATCTTGCTTCCAGCTCTTTGGGAAGCTAAGAAACAACTCGCTCTGCACAGTGCTCTTACAGCCTACCGGGAGCATCTCTTCCAATGGCCTGTGAAACGCAGTTTCTTTGCAGGCCTGAAATGGCTGAAGTACAACTTCTGCTCTGGGTGTGCTACATTGACCTAGAGCTGAAAGGCACAACGTGCAGGCCTCTTAAAAAACGGCAAGTCGGGCCCCACAGCATCTTGCTTCCAGCTGTTTGGGAAGCTAAGAAACAACTCGCTCTGCACAGTGCTCTTACAGCCTACCGGGAGAATCTCTTCCAGAGGAATGTGAAACGCAGTTTCTTTGCAGGCCTGATCTGGCTGAAGTAGAACTTCTGCTCTGGGTGTGCTACTTTGACCTAGAGCTGAAAGGGAGAACGTGCAGGCTTCTTTCCAAAGGGCGAGATGGCCCCCACAGCATCTTGCTTCCACCTATTTGGAAAGCTCAGAAACAGCTCGCTCTGCACAGTGCTCTTACAGCCTACCGGGAATATCTCTTACAAAGGCCTGTGAAACGCAGTTTCTTTGCAGGCCTGATCTGGCTGAAGTACAACTTCTGATCTGGGTGTGCTACATTGCCCTAGAGCTGAAAGACACAACGTGCAGGCTTCTTTCCAAAGGACGAGTTGGGCCCCACAGCATCTTGCTTCCAGCTCTTTGGGAAGCTAAGAAACAACTCGCTCTGCACAGTGCTCTTACAGCCTACCGGGAACATCTCTTACAAAGGCCTGTGAAATGCAGTTTCTTTGCAGACCTGATCTGGCTGAAGAACAACTTCTGCTCTTTGTGTGCTACATTGCCCTAGAGCTGAAAGGCACATCGTGCAGGCTTCTTTCCAAAGGGCGAGTTGGGCCCCACAGCTTCTTGCTTCCAGCTCTTTGGGAAGCTAAGAAACAACTCGCTCTGCACAGTGCTCTTACAGCCTACCGGGAACATCTCTTCCAAAGGCCTGTGAAACGCAGTTTCTTTGCAGGCCTGATCTGGCTGAAGTAGAACTTCTGCTCTGAGTGTGCTACATTGCCCTAGAGCTGAAAGGCACAACGTGCTGTCTCCTTTCAAAAGGGCGAGCTGGGCCCCAAAGCATCTTGCTTCCAGCTCTTTGGGAAGCTAAGAAACAACTCGCTCTGCACACTGCTCTTACAGCCTACCGGGAACATCTCTTACAAAAGCCTGAGAAATGCAGTTTCTTTGCAGGCCTGATCTGGCTGAAGTACAACTTCTGCTCCTGGTGTTCTACATTGCCCTAGAGCTGAAAGGCCCAACGTGCAGGCTTCTTTCCAGAGGGCGAGTTGGGCCCCACAGCACCTTGCTTCCAGCTCTTTGGGAAGCTAAGAAACAACTCCCTCTGCACAGTACTCTTACAGCCTACCGGGAACATCTCTTCCAAAGGCCTGTGAAACGCAGTTTCTTTGCAGGCCTCATATGGCTGAAGTACAACTTCTGCTCTAGGTGTGCTACAGTGCCCTAGAGCTGAAAGGCACAACGTGCAGGCATCTTAAAAAATGGCGAGTTGGGCCCCACAGCATCTTGCTTCCAGCTCTTTGGGAACCTAAGAAACAACTCGCTCTGCACAGTGCTCTTACAGCCTAACGGGAACATCTCTTACAAAGGCCTGTGAAATGCAGTTTCTTTGCAGACCTGATCTGGCTGAAGTACAACTTCTGCTCTTTGTGTGCTACATTGCCCTAGAGCTGAAAGGCACAACGTGCAGGCTTCTTTCCAAAGGGCGAGTTGGGCCCCACAGCTTCTTGCTTCCAGCTCTTTGGGAAGCTAAGAAACAACTCGCTCTGCACAGTGCTCTTACAGCCTACCGGGAACATCTCTTCGAAAGGCCTGTGAAATGCAGTTTCTTTGCAGGCCTGATGTGGCTGAAGTAGAACTTCTGATCTGAGGGTGCTACATTGCCCTAGAGCTGAAAGGCACAACGTGCTGTCTCCTTTCAAAAGGGTGAGTTGGGCCCCAAAGCATCTTGCTTCCAGCTCTCTGGGAAGCTAAGAAACCACTCGCTCTGCACAGTGCTCTTACAGCCTACCGGGAACATCTCTTACAAAGGCCTGTGAAATGCAGTTTCTTGGCCGGCCTGATCTGGCTGAAGTACAACTTCTGCTCTGGGTGTGCTACATTGCCCTAGAGCTGAAAGGCACAACGTGCAGGCTTCTTTCCAAAGGGCGACTTGGGCCCCAAAGCATCTTCCTTCCAGCTCTTTGGGAAGCTAAGAAACAACTCGCACTGCACAGTGCTCTTACAGCCTACCGGGAACATCTCTTCCAAAGGCCTGTGAATCGCATTTTCTTTGCAGGCCTTATCTGGCTGAAGTACAACATCTGCTCTGGGTGTGGTACATTGCCCTGGAGCTGAAGGCACAACGTGCAGGCTTCTTTCCAAAGTGCGAGTTGGGCCCCAAAGCATCTTGCTTCCAGCTCTTTGGGAAGCTAAGAAACAACTCGCTCTGCACAGTGCTCTTACAGCCTACCGGGAGCATCTCTTCCAATGGCCTGTGAAACGCAGTTTCTTTGCAGGCCTGAAATGGCTGAAGTACAACTTCTGCTCTGGGTGTGCTACATTGACCTAGAGCTGAAAGGCACAACGTGCAGGCCTCTTAAAAAACGGCAAGTCGGGCCCCACAGCATCTTGCTTCCAGCTGTTTGGGAAGCTAAGAAACAACTCGCTCTGCACAGTGCTCTTACAGCCTACCGGGAGAATCTCTTCCAGAGGAATGTGAAACGCAGTTTCTTTGCAGGCCTGATCTGGCTGAAGTAGAACTTCTGCTCTGGGTGTGCTACTTTGACCTAGAGCTGAAAGGGAGAACGTGCAGGCTTCTTTCCAAAGGGCGAGATGGCCCCCACAGCATCTTGCTTCCACCTATTTGGAAAGCTCAGAAACAGCTCGCTCTGCACAGTGCTCTTACAGCCTACCGGGAATATCTCTTACAAAGGCCTGTGAAACGCAGTTTCTTTGCAGGCCTGATCTGGCTGAAGTACAACTTCTGATCTGGGTGTGCTACATTGCCCTAGAGCTGAAAGACACAACGTGCAGGCTTCTTTCCAAAGGACGAGTTGGGCCCCACAGCATCTTGCTTCCAGCTCTTTGGGAAGCTAAGAAACAACTCGCTCTGCACAGTGCTCTTACAGCCTACCGGGAACATCTCTTACAAAGGCCTGTGAAATGCAGTTTCTTTGCAGACCTGATCTGGCTGAAGAACAACTTCTGCTCTTTGTGTGCTACATTGCCCTAGAGCTGAAAGGCACATCGTGCAGGCTTCTTTCCAAAGGGCGAGTTGGGCCCCACAGCTTCTTGCTTCCAGCTCTTTGGGAAGCTAAGAAACAACTCGCTCTGCACAGTGCTCTTACAGCCTACCGGGAACATCTCTTCCAAAGGCCTGTGAAACGCAGTTTCTTTGCAGGCCTGATCTGGCTGAAGTAGAACTTCTGCTCTGAGTGTGCTACATTGCCCTAGAGCTGAAAGGCACAACGTGCTGTCTCCTTTCAAAAGGGCGAGCTGGGCCCCAAAGCATCTTGCTTCCAGCTCTTTGGGAAGCTAAGAAACAACTCGCTCTGCACACTGCTCTTACAGCCTACCGGGAACATCTCTTACAAAAGCCTGAGAAATGCAGTTTCTTTGCAGGCCTGATCTGGCTGAAGTACAACTTCTGCTCCTGGTGTTCTACATTGCCCTAGAGCTGAAAGGCCCAACGTGCAGGCTTCTTTCCAGAGGGCGAGTTGGGCCCCACAGCACCTTGCTTCCAGCTCTTTGGGAAGCTAAGAAACAACTCCCTCTGCACAGTACTCTTACAGCCTACCGGGAACATCTCTTCCAAAGGCCTGTGAAACGCAGTTTCTTTGCAGGCCTCATATGGCTGAAGTACAACTTCTGCTCTAGGTGTGCTACAGTGCCCTAGAGCTGAAAGGCACAACGTGCAGGCATCTTAAAAAATGGCGAGTTGGGCCCCACAGCATCTTGCTTCCAGCTCTTTGGGAACCTAAGAAACAACTCGCTCTGCACAGTGCTCTTACAGCCTAACGGGAACATCTCTTACAAAGGCCTGTGAAATGCAGTTTCTTTGCAGACCTGATCTGGCTGAAGTACAACTTCTGCTCTTTGTGTGCTACATTGCCCTAGAGCTGAAAGGCACAACGTGCAGGCTTCTTTCCAAAGGGCGAGTTGGGCCCCACAGCTTCTTGCTTCCAGCTCTTTGGGAAGCTAAGAAACAACTCACTCTGCACAGTGCTCTTACAGCCTACCGGGAACATCTCTTCCAAAGGCCTGTGAAACGCAGTTTCTTTGCAGGCCTGATGTGGCTGAAGTAGAACTTCTGATCTGAGGGTGCTACATTGCCCTAGAGCTATAAGGCACAACGTGCTGTCTCCTTTCAAAAGGGTGAGTTGGGCCCCAAAGCATCTTGCTTCCAGCTCTCTGGGAAGCTAAGAAACCACTCGCTCTGCACAGTGCTCTTACAGCCTACCGGGAACATCTCTTACAAAGGCCTGTGAAATGCAGTTTCTTTGCCGGCCTGATCTGGCTGAAGTACAACTTCTGCTCTGGGTGTGCTACATTGCCCTAGAGCTGAAAGGCACAACGTGCAGGCTTCTTTCCAAAGGGCGACTTGGGCCCCAAAGCATCTTCCTTCCAGCTCTTTGGGAAGCTAAGAAACAACTCGCACTGCACAGTGCTCTTACAGCCTACCGGGAACATCTCTTCCAAAGGCCTGTGAAACGCATTTTCTTTGCATTCCTTATCTGGCTGAAGTACAACATCTGCTCTGGGTGTGGTACATTGCCCTGGAGCTGAAGGCACAACGTGCAGGCTTCTTTCCAAAGTGCGAGTTGGGCCCCAAAGCATCTTGCTTCCACCATTTTGGGAACCTCAGAAACAACTCGCTCTGCACAGTGCTCTTACAGCCTACCGGGAACATCTCTTACAAAGGCCTGTGAAACGCAGTTTCTTTGCAGGCCTGATCTGGCTGAAGTACAACATCTGCTCTGGGTGTGGTACATTGCCCTAGAGCTGAAAGGCACAACGTGCAGGCTTCTTTCCAAAGGGCGAGTTGGGCCCCGCAGCTTCTTGCTTCCAGCTGTTTGGGAAGCTAAGAAACAACTCGCTCTGCACAGTGCTCTTACAGCCTACCGGGAACATCTCTTACAAAGGCCTGTGAAATGCAGTTTCTTTGCAGACCTGATCTGGCTGAAGAACAACTTCTGCTCTTTGTGTGCTACATTGCCCTAGACCTGAAAGGCACATCGTGCAGGCTTCTTTCCAATGGGCGAGTTGGGCCCCACAGCTTCTTGCTTCCAGCTCTTTTAGAAGCTAAGAAACAACTCGCTCTGCACAGTGCTCTTACAGCCTACCGGGAACATCTCTTCCAAAGGCCTGTGAAACGCAGTTTCTTTGCAGGCCTGATCTGGCTGAAGTAGAACTTCTGCTCTGAGTGTGCTACATTGCCCTAGAGATGAAAGGCACAACGTGCTGTCTCCTTTCAAAAGGGCGAGCTGGGCCCCAAAGCATCTTGCTTCCAGCTCTTTGGGAAGCTAAGAAACAACTCACTCTGCACACTGCTCTTGCAGCCTACCGGGAGCATCTCTTACAAAAGCCTGTGAAATGCAGTTTCTTTGCAGGCCTGATCTGGCTGAAGTACAACTTCTGCTCTGGGTGTGCTACATTGCCCTAGAGCTGAAAGGCCCAACGTGCAGGCTTCTGTCCAGAGGGCGAGTTGGGCCCCACAGCACCTTGCTTCCAGCTCTTTGGGAAGCTAAGAAACAACTCCCTCTGCACAGTACTCTTACAGCCTACCGGGAACATCTCTTCCAAAGGCCTGTGAAACGCAGTTTCTTTGCAGGCCTGATATGGCTGAAGTACAACTTCTGCTCTAGGTGTGCTACAGTGCCCTAGAGCTGAAAGGCACAACGTCCCGGTCTCTTAAAAAATGGCGAGTTGGGCCCCACAGCATCTTGCTTCCAGCTCTTTGGGAACCTAAGAAACACCTCGCTCTGCACAGTGCTCTTACAGCCTACCGGGAACATCTCTTACAAAGGCCTGTGAAATGCAGTTTCTTTGCAGACCTGATCTGGCTGAAGTACAACTTCTGCTCTTTGTGTGCTACATTGCCCTAGAGCTGAAAGGCACAACGTGCAGGCTTCTTTCCAAAGGGCTAGTTGGGCCCCACAGCTTCTTGCTTCCAGCTCTTTGGGAAGCTAAGAAACAACTCGCTCTGCACAGTGCTCTTACAGCCTACCGGGAACATCTCTTCGAAAGGCCTGTGAAATGCAGTTTCTTTGCAGGCCTGATGTGGCTGAAGTAGAACTTCTGATCTGAGGGTGCTACATTGCCCTAGAGCTGAAAGGCACAACGTGCTGTCTCCTTTCAAAAGGGTGAGTTGGGCCCCAAAGCATCTTGCTTCCAGCTCTCTGGGAAGCTAAGAAACCACTCGCTCTGCACAGTGCTCTTACAGCCTACCGGGAACATCTCTTACAAAGGCCTGTGAAATGCAGTTTCTTGGCCGGCCTGATCTGGCTGAAGTACAACTTCTGCTCTGGGTGTGCTACATTGCCCTAGAGCTGAAAGGCACAACGTGCAGGCTTCTTTCCAAAGGGCGACTTGGGCCCCAAAGCATCTTCCTTCCAGCTCTTTGGGAAGCTAAGAAACAACTCGCACTGCACAGTGCTCTTACAGCCTACCGGGAACATCTCTTCCAAAGGCCTGTGAATCGCATTTTCTTTGCAGGCCTTATCTGGCTGAAGTACAACATCTGCTCTGGGTGTGGTACATTGCCCTGGAGCTGAAGGCACAACGTGCAGGCTTCTTTCCAAAGTGCGAGTTGGGCCCCAAAGCATCTTGCTTCCAGCTCTTTGGGAAGCTAAGAAACAACTCGCTCTGCACAGTGCTCTTACAGCCTACCGGGAGCATCTCTTCCAATGGCCTGTGAAACGCAGTTTCTTTGCAGGCCTGAAATGGCTGAAGTACAACTTCTGCTCTGGGTGTGCTACATTGACCTAGAGCTGAAAGGCACAACGTGCAGGCCTCTTAAAAAACGGCAAGTCGGGCCCCACAGCATCTTGCTTCCAGCTGTTTGGGAAGCTAAGAAACAACTCGCTCTGCACAGTGCTCTTACAGCCTACCGGGAGAATCTCTTCCAGAGGAATGTGAAACGCAGTTTCTTTGCAGGCCTGATCTGGCTGAAGTAGAACTTCTGCTCTGGGTGTGCTACTTTGACCTAGAGCTGAAAGGGAGAACGTGCAGGCTTCTTTCCAAAGGGCGAGATGGCCCCCACAGCATCTTGCTTCCACCTATTTGGAAAGCTCAGAAACAGCTCGCTCTGCACAGTGCTCTTACAGCCTACCGGGAATATCTCTTACAAAGGCCTGTGAAACGCAGTTTCTTTGCAGGCCTGATCTGGCTGAAGTACAACTTCTGCTCTGGGTGTGCTACATTGCCCTAGAGCTGAAAGACACAACGTGCAGGCTTCTTTCCAAAGGACGAGTTGGGCCCCACAGCATCTTGCTTCCAGCTCTTTGGGAAGCTAAGAAACAACTCGCTCTGCACAGTGCTCTTACAGCCTACCGGGAACATCTCTTACAAAGGCCTGTGAAATGCAGTTTCTTTGCAGACCTGATCTGGCTGAAGAACAACTTCTGCTCTTTGTGTGCTACATTGCCCTAGAGCTGAAAGGCACATCGTGCAGGCTTCTTTCCAAAGGGCGAGTTGGGCCCCACAGCTTCTTGCTTCCAGCTCTTTGGGAAGCTAAGAAACAACTCGCTCTGCACAGTGCTCTTACAGCCTACCGGGAACATCTCTTCCAAAGGCCTGTGAAACGCAGTTTCTTTGCAGGCCTGATCTGGCTGAAGTAGAACTTCTGCTCTGAGTGTGCTACATTGCCCTAGAGCTGAAAGGCACAACGTGCTGTCTCCTTTCAAAAGGGCGAGCTGGGCCCCAAAGCATCTTGCTTCCAGCTCTTTGGGAAGCTAAGAAACAACTCGCTCTGCACACTGCTCTTACAGCCTACCGGGAACATCTCTTACAAAAGCCTGAGAAATGCAGTTTCTTTGCAGGCCTGATCTGGCTGAAGTACAACTTCTGCTCCTGGTGTTCTACATTGCCCTAGAGCTGAAAGGCCCAACGTGCAGGCTTCTTTCCAGAGGGCGAGTTGGGCCCCACAGCACCTTGCTTCCAGCTCTTTGGGAAGCTAAGAAACAACTCCCTCTGCACAGTACTCTTACAGCCTACCGGGAACATCTCTTCCAAAGGCCTGTGAAACGCAGTTTCTTTGCAGGCCTCATATGGCTGAAGTACAACTTCTGCTCTAGGTGTGCTACAGTGCCCTAGAGCTGAAAGGCACAACGTGCAGGCATCTTAAAAAATGGCGAGTTGGGCCCCACAGCATCTTGCTTCCAGCTCTTTGGGAACCTAAGAAACAACTCGCTCTGCACAGTGCTCTTACAGCCTAACGGGAACATCTCTTACAAAGGCCTGTGAAATGCAGTTTCTTTGCAGACCTGATCTGGCTGAAGTACAACTTCTGCTCTTTGTGTGCTACATTGCCCTAGAGCTGAAAGGCACAACGTGCAGGCTTCTTTCCAAAGGGCGAGTTGGGCCCCACAGCTTCTTGCTTCCAGCTCTTTGGGAAGCTAAGAAACAACTCACTCTGCACAGTGCTCTTACAGCCTACCGGGAACATCTCTTCCAAAGGCCTGTGAAACGCAGTTTCTTTGCAGGCCTGATGTGGCTGAAGTAGAACTTCTGATCTGAGGGTGCTACATTGCCCTAGAGCTATAAGGCACAACGTGCTGTCTCCTTTCAAAAGGGTGAGTTGGGCCCCAAAGCATCTTGCTTCCAGCTCTCTGGGAAGCTAAGAAACCACTCGCTCTGCACAGTGCTCTTACAGCCTACCGGGAACATCTCTTACAAAGGCCTGTGAAATGCAGTTTCTTTGCCGGCCTGATCTGGCTGAAGTACAACTTCTGCTCTGGGTGTGCTACATTGCCCTAGAGCTGAAAGGCACAACGTGCAGGCTTCTTTCCAAAGGGCGACTTGGGCCCCAAAGCATCTTCCTTCCAGCTCTTTGGGAAGCTAAGAAACAACTCGCACTGCACAGTGCTCTTACAGCCTACCGGGAACATCTCTTCCAAAGGCCTGTGAAACGCATTTTCTTTGCATTCCTTATCTGGCTGAAGTACAACATCTGCTCTGGGTGTGGTACATTGCCCTGGAGCTGAAGGCACAACGTGCAGGCTTCTTTCCAAAGTGCGAGTTGGGCCCCAAAGCATCTTGCTTCCACCATTTTGGGAACCTCAGAAACAACTCGCTCTGCACAGTGCTCTTACAGCCTACCGGGAACATCTCTTACAAAGGCCTGTGAAACGCAGTTTCTTTGCAGGCCTGATCTGGCTGAAGTACAACATCTGCTCTGGGTGTGGTACATTGCCCTAGAGCTGAAAGGCACAACGTGCAGGCTTCTTTCCAAAGGGCGAGTTGGGCCCCGCAGCTTCTTGCTTCCAGCTGTTTGGGAAGCTAAGAAACAACTCGCTCTGCACAGTGCTCTTACAGCCTACCGGGAACATCTCTTACAAAGGCCTGTGAAATGCAGTTTCTTTGCAGACCTGATCTGGCTGAAGAACAACTTCTGCTCTTTGTGTGCTACATTGCCCTAGACCTGAAAGGCACATCGTGCAGGCTTCTTTCCAATGGGCGAGTTGGGCCCCACAGCTTCTTGCTTCCAGCTCTTTTAGAAGCTAAGAAACAACTTGCTCTGCACAGTGCTCTTACAGCCTACCGGGAACATCTCTTCCAAAGGCCTGTGAAACGCAGTTTCTTTGCAGGCCTGATCTGGCTGAAGTAGAACTTCTGCTCTGAGTGTGCTACATTGCCCTAGAGATGAAAGGCACAACGTGCTGTCTCCTTTCAAAAGGGCGAGCTGGGCCCCAAAGCATCTTGCTTCCAGCTCTTTGGGAAGCTAAGAAACAACTCACTCTGCACACTGCTCTTGCAGCCTACCGGGAGCATCTCTTACAAAAGCCTGTGAAATGCAGTTTCTTTGCAGGCCTGATCTGGCTGAAGTACAACTTCTGCTCTGGGTGTGCTACATTGCCCTAGAGCTGAAAGGCCCAACGTGCAGGCTTCTGTCCAGAGGGCGAGTTGGGCCCCACAGCACCTTGCTTCCAGCTCTTTGGGAAGCTAAGAAACAACTCCCTCTGCACAGTACTCTTACAGCCTACCGGGAACATCTCTTCCAAAGGCCTGTGAAACGCAGTTTCTTTGCAGGCCTGATATGGCTGAAGTACAACTTCTGCTCTAGGTGTGCTACAGTGCCCTAGAGCTGAAAGGCACAACGTCCCGGTCTCTTAAAAAATGGCGAGTTGGGCCCCACAGCATCTTGCTTCCAGCTCTTTGGGAACCTAAGAAACACCTCGCTCTGCACAGTGCTCTTACAGCCTACCGGGAACATCTCTTACAAAGGCCTGTGAAATGCAGTTTCTTTGCAGACCTGATCTGGCTGAAGTACAACTTCTGCTCTTTGTGTGCTACATTGCCCTAGAGCTGAAAGGCACAACGTGCAGGCTTCTTTCCAAAGGGCGAGTTGGGCCCCACAGCTTCTTGCTTCCAGCTCTTTGGGAAGCTAAGAAACAACTCGCTCTGCACAGTGCTCTTACAGCCTACCGGGAACATCTCTTCGAAAGGCCTGTGAAATGCAGTTTCTTTGCAGGCCTGATGTGGCTGAAGTAGAACTTCTGATCTGAGGGTGCTACATTGCCCTAGAGCTGAAAGGCACAACGTGCTGTCTCCTTTCAAAAGGGTGAGTTGGGCCCCAAAGCATCTTGCTTCCAGCTCTCTGGGAAGCTAAGAAACCACTCGCTCTGCACAGTGCTCTTACAGCCTACCGGGAACATCTCTTACAAAGGCCTGTGAAATGCAGTTTCTTGGCCGGCCTGATCTGGCTGAAGTACAACTTCTGCTCTGGGTGTGCTACATTGCCCTAGAGCTGAAAGGCACAACGTGCAGGCTTCTTTCCAAAGGGCGACTTGGGCCCCAAAGCATCTTCCTTCCAGCTCTTTGGGAAGCTAAGAAACAACTCGCACTGCACAGTGCTCTTACAGCCTACCGGGAACATCTCTTCCAAAGGCCTGTGAATCGCATTTTCTTTGCAGGCCTTATCTGGCTGAAGTACAACATCTGCTCTGGGTGTGGTACATTGCCCTGGAGCTGAAGGCACAACGTGCAGGCTTCTTTCCAAAGTGCGAGTTGGGCCCCAAAGCATCTTGCTTCCAGCTCTTTGGGAAGCTAAGAAACAACTCGCTCTGCACAGTGCTCTTACAGCCTACCGGGAGCATCTCTTCCAATGGCCTGTGAAACGCAGTTTCTTTGCAGGCCTGAAATGGCTGAAGTACAACTTCTGCTCTGGGTGTGCTACATTGACCTAGAGCTGAAAGGCACAACGTGCAGGCCTCTTAAAAAACGGCAAGTCGGGCCCCACAGCATCTTGCTTCCAGCTGTTTGGGAAGCTAAGAAACAACTCGCTCTGCACAGTGCTCTTACAGCCTACCGGGAGCATCTCTTCCAATGGCCTGTGACACGCAGTTTCTTTGCAGGCCTGATCTGGCTGAAGTACAACTTCTGCTCTGGGTGTGCTACATTGCCCTAGAGCTGAAAGACACAACGTGCAGGCTTCTTTCCAAAGGACGAGTTGGGCCCCACAGCATCTTGCTTCCAGCTCTTTGGGAAGCTAAGAAACAACTCGCTCTGCACAGTGCTCTTACAGCCTACCGGGAACATCTCTTACAAAGGCCTGTGAAATGCAGTTTCTTTGCAGACCTGATCTGGCTGAAGAACAACTTCTGCTCTTTGTGTGCTACATTGCCCTAGAGCTGAAAGGCACATCGTGCAGGCTTCTTTCCAAAGGGCGAGTTGGGCCCCACAGCTTCTTGCTTCCAGCTCTTTGGGAAGCTAAGAAACAACTCGCTCTGCACACTGCTCTTACAGCCTACCGGGAACATCTCTTACAAAAGCCTGAGAAATGCAGTTTCTTTGCAGGCCTGATCTGGCTGAAGTACAACTTCTGCTCCTGGTGTCCTACATTGCCCTAGAGCTGAAAGGCCCAACGTGCAGGCTTCTTTCCAGAGGGCGAGTTGGGCCCCACAGCACCTTGCTTCCAGCTCTTTGGGAAGCTAAGAAACAACTCCCTCTGCACAGTACTCTTACAGCCTACCGGGAACATCTCTTCCAAAGGCCTGTGAAACGCAGTTTCTTTGCAGGCCTCATATGGCTGAAGTACAACTTCTGCTCTAGGTGTGCTACAGTGCCCTAGAGCTGAAAGGCACAACGTGCAGGCATCTTAAAAAATGGCGAGTTGGGCCCCACAGCATCTTGCTTCCAGCTCTTTGGGAAGCTAAGAAACAACTCGCTCTGCACAGTGCTCTTACAGCCTACCGGTAACATCTCTTACAAAGGCCTGTGAAATGCAGTTTCTTTGCCGGCCTGATCTGGCTGAAGTACAACTTCTGCTCTGGGTGTGCTACATTGCCCTAGAGCTGAAAGGCACAACGTGCAGGCTTCTTTCCAAAGGGCGACTTGGGCCCCAAAGCATCTTCCTTCCAGCTCTTTGGGAAGCTAAGAAACAACTCGCACTGCACAGTGCTCTTACAGCCTACCGGGAACATCTCTTCCAAAGGCCTGTGAAACGCATTTTCTTTGCATGCCTTATCTGGCTGAAGTACAACATCTGCTCTGGGTGTGGTACATTGCCCTGGAGCTGAAGGCACAACGTGCAGGCTTCTTTCCAAAGTGCGAGTTGGGCCCCAAAGCATCTTGCTTCCACCATTTTGGGAACCTCAGAAACAACTCGCTCTGCACAGTGCTCTTACAGCCTACCGGGAACATCTCTTACAAAGGCCTGTGAAACGCAGTTTCTTTGCAGGCCTGATCTGGCTGAAGTACAACATCTGCTCTGGGTGTGGTACATTGCCCTAGAGCTGAAAGGCACAACGTGCAGGCTTCTTTCCAAAGGGCGAGTTGGGCCCCGCAGCTTCTTGCTTCCAGCTGTTTGGGAAGCTAAGAAACAACTCGCTCTGCACAGTGCTCTTACAGCCTACCGGGAACATCTCTTACAAAGGCCTGTGAAATGCAGTTTCTTTGCAGACCTGATCTGGCTGAAGAACAACTTCTGCTCTTTGTGTGCTACATTGCCCTAGACCTGAAAGGCACATCGTGCAGGCTTCTTTCCAATGGGCGAGTTGGGCCCCACAGCTTCTTGCTTCCAGCTCTTTTAGAAGCTAAGAAACAACTCGCTCTGCACAGTGCTCTTACAGCCTACCGGGAACATCTCTTCCAAAGGCCTGTGAAACGCAGTTTCTTTGCAGGCCTGATCTGGCTGAAGTAGAACTTCTGCTCTGAGTGTGCTACATTGCCCTAGAGATGAAAGGCACAACGTGCTGTCTCCTTTCAAAAGGGCGAGCTGGGCCCCAAATCATCTTGCTTCCAGCTCTTTGGGAAGCTAAGAAACAACTCACTCTGCACACTGCTCTTGCAGCCTACCGGGAACATCTCTTACAAAAGCCTGTGAAATGCAGTTTCTTTGCAGGCCTGATCTGGCTGAAGTACAACTTCTGCTCTGGGTGTGCTACATTGCCCTAGAGCTGAAAGGCCCAACGTGCAGGCTTCTGTCCAGAGGGCGAGTTGGGCCCCACAGCACCTTGCTTCCAGCTCTTTGGGAAGCTAAGAAACAACTCCCTCTGCACAGTACTCTTACAGCCTACCGGGAACATCTCTTCCAAAGGCCTGTGAAACGCAGTTTCTTTGCAGGCCTGATATGGCTGAAGTACAACTTCTGCTCTAGGTGTGCTACAGTGCCCTAGAGCTGAAAGGCACAACGTGCCGGTCTCTTAAAAAATGGCGAGTTGGGCCCCACAGCATCTTGCTTCCAGCTCTTTGGGAACCTAAGAAACAACTCGCTCTGCACAGTGCTCTTACAGCCTACCGGGAACATCTCTTACAAAGGCCTGTGAAATGCAGTTTCTTTGCAGACCTGATCTGGCTGAAGTACAACTTCTGCTCTTTGTGTGCTACATTGCCCTAGAGCTGAAAGGCACAACGTGCAGGCTTCTTTCCAAAGGGCAAGTTGGGCCTCACAGCTTCTTGCTTCCAGCTCTTTGGGAAGCTAAGAAACAACTCGCTCTGCACAGTGCTCTTACAGCCTACCGGGAACATCTCTTTGAAAGGCCTGTGAAATGCAGTTTCTTTGCAGGCCTGATGTGGCTGAAGTAGAACTTCTGATCTGAGGGTGCTACATTGCCCTAGAGCTGAAAGGCACAACGTGCTGTCTCCTTTCAAAAGGGTGAGTTGGGCCCCAAAGCATCTTGCTTCCAGCTCTCTGGGAAGCTAAGAAACCACTCGCTCTGCACAGTGCTCTTACAGCCTACCGGGAACATCTCTTACAAAGGCCTGTGAAATGCAGTTTCTTGGCCGGCCTGATCTGGCTGAAGTACAACTTCTGCTCTGGGTGTGCTACATTGCCCTAGAGCTGAAAGGCACAACGTGCAGGCTTCTTTCCAAAGGGCGACTTGGGCCCCAAAGCATCTTCCTTCCAGCTCTTTGGGAAGCTAAGAAACAACTCGCACTGCACAGTGCTCTTACAGCCTACCGGGAACATCTCTTCCAAAGGCCTGTGAATCGCATTTTCTTTGCAGGCCTTATCTGG
The DNA here is from genome assembly GCF_037783145.1 of Equus przewalskii. Taxonomy (NCBI): domain Eukaryota; kingdom Metazoa; phylum Chordata; class Mammalia; order Perissodactyla; family Equidae; genus Equus; species Equus przewalskii. The sequence goes on from NW_027228479.1 coordinate 115,928, forward strand.
CTGAAGTACAACATCTGCTCTGGGTGTGGTACATTGCCCTGGAGCTGAAGGCACAACGTGCAGGCTTCTTTCCAAAGTGCGAGTTGGGCCCCAAAGCATCTTGCTTCCAGCTCTTTGGGAAGCTAAGAAACAACTCGCTCTGCACAGTGCTCTTACAGCCTACCGGGAGCATTTCTTCCAATGGCCTGTGAAACGCAGTTTCTTTGCAGGCCTGAAATGGCTGAAGTACAACTTCTGCTCTGGGTGTGCTACATTGACCTAGAGCTGAAAGGCACAACGTGCAGGCCTCTTAAAAAACGGCAAGTCGGGCCCCACAGCGTCTTGCTTCCAGCTGATTGGAAAGCTAAGAAACAACTCGCTCTGCACAGTGCTCTTACAGCCTACCGGGAGCATCTCTTCCAATGGCCTGTGAAACGCAGTTTCTTTGCAGGCCTGATATGGCTGAAGTAGAACTTCTGCTCTCGGTGTGCTGCATTGCCCTAGAGCTGAAAGGCACAACGTGCAGTCTTCTTAACAAAGGGCGAGTTGGGCCCCACAGCATCTTGCTTCCAGCTCTTTGGCAAGCTAGGAAACAACTCGCTCTGCAAAGTGCTCTTACAGCCTACCGTGAACATCTCTTCCAAAGGCCTGTGAAACGCAGTTTCTTTGCAGGCCTGATCTGGCTGCAGTAGAACTTCTGCTCTGGGTGTGCTACTTTGACCTAGAGCTGAAAGGCAGAACGTGCAGGCTTCTTTCCAAAGGGCGAGATGGCCCCCACAGCATCTTGCTTCCACCTATTTGGAAAGCTCAGAAACAGCTCGCTCTGCACAGTGCTCTTACAGCCTACCGGGAATATCTCTTACAAAGGCCTGTGACACGCAGTTTCTTTGCAGGCCTGATCTGGCTGAAGTACAACTTCTGCTCTGGGGGTGCTACATTGCCCTAGAGTTGAAAGACAAAACGTGCAGGCTTCTTTCCAAAGTGCGAGTTGGGCCCCAAGGCATCTTCTTCCAGCTCTTTGGGAAGCTAAGAAACAACTCGCTCTGCACAGTGCTCTTACAGCCTACCGGGAACATCTCTTCCAAAGAGCTGTGAAACGCAGTTTCTTTGCAGGCCTGATGTGGCTGAAGTACAACTTCTGCTCTAGGTGTGAAACAGTGCCCTAGAGCTGAAAGGCACAACGTGCAGGCTTCTTTCCAAAGGGTGATTTGGGTCCCACAGCATCTTGCTTCCAGCTCTTTGGGAAGCTAAGAAACAACTCGCTCTGCACAGTGCTCTCACGGCCTACAGGGAACATCTCTTCCAAAGGCCTGTGAAACGCAGTTTCTTTGCAGGCCTGATCTGTCTGAAATGGAACTTCTGCTCTGGGTGTGCTACATTGCCCTAGAGCTGAAAGGCACAATGTGCAGGCTGCTTCACAAAGGGCGAGTTGGGCCCCACAGCATCTTGCTTCCAGCTCTTTGGCAAGCTAGGAAACAACTCGCTCTGCAAAGTGCTCTTACAGCCTACCGGGAACATCTCTTCCAAAGGCCTGTGAAACGCAGTTTCTTTGCAGGCCTGATCTGGCTGAAGTACAACTTCTGCTCTGGGTGTGCTACATTGCCCTAGAGCTGAAAGGCACAACGTGCATGCTTCTTTCCAAAGGCCGAGTTGGGCCCCACAGCATCTTGCTTCCAGCTCTTTGGGAAGCTAAGAAACAACTCGCTCTGCACAGTGCTATTACAGCCTACCGGGAACATCTCTTCCAAAGACCTGTGAAACGCAGTTTCTCCGCAGGCCTGAACTGGCTGAAGTAGAACTTCTGCTCTGGGTGTGCTACATTGCCCCAGAGCTGAAAGGCACAACGTGCAGGCTTCTGTCCAAAGGGAGAGTTGGGCAGCACAGCATCTTGCTTCCAGCTCTTTGGGAAGCTAAGAAACAAGTCGCTCTGCACAGTGCTCTTACAGCCTACCGGGAACATCTCTTCCAGAGGAATGTGAAACGCAGATTCTTTCCAGGCCTGATCTGGCTGAAGTAGAACTTCTGCTCTGGGTGTGCTACATTGCCCCAGAGCTGAAAGGCACAACATGCAGGCTTCTGTCCAAAGGGAGAGTTGGGCAGCACAGCATCTTTGTTCCAGCTCTTTGGGAAGCTAAGAAACAAGTCGCTCTGCACAGTGCTCTTACAGCCTACCGGGAACATCTCTTCCAAAGGAATGTGAAACGCAGTTCCTTTGCAGGCCTGATCTGGCTGAAGTACAACTTCTGCTCTGGGTGTGCTACATTGCCCTAGAGCTGAAAGGCACAACGTGCAGGCTTCTTTCCAAAGGGCGAGTTTTGCCCCACAGCATCTTGCTTCCAGCTCTTTGGGAAGCAAAGAAACAATTCGCTCTGCACAGTGCTCTTACAGCCTACCGGGAACATCTCTTCCAAAGGCCTGTGAAATGCAGTTTCTTTGCAGGCCTGATATGGCTGAAGTACAACTTCTGCGCTAGGTGTGCTACAGTGCCCTAGAGCTGAAAGGCACAACGTGCAGGCCTCTTAAAAAATGGCGAGTTGTGCCCCACAGCATCTTGCTTCCAGCTCTTTGGGAAGCTAAGAAACAACTCGCTCTGCACAGTGCTCTTACAGCCTACCGGGAGCATCTCTTTCAATGGCCTGTGAAACGCAGTTTCTTTGCAGGCCTGATCTGGCTGAAGTAGAACTTCTGCTCTGGGTGTGCTACTTTGACCTAGAGCTGAAAGGCAGAACGTGCAGGCTTCTTTCCAAAGGGCGAGATGGCTCCCACAGCATCTTGCTTCCACCTATTTGGAAAACTCAGAAACAGCTCGCTCTGCACAGTGCTCTTACAGCCTACCGGGAATATCTCTTACAAAGGCCTGTGAAACGCAGTTTCTTTGCAGGCCTGATCTGGCTGAAGTACAACTTCTGCTCTGGGTGTGCTACATTGCCCTAGAGCTGAAAGACACAACGTGCAGGCTTCTTTCCAAAGGACGAGTTGGGCCCCACAGCATCTTGCTTCCAGCTCTTTGGGAAGCTAAGAAACAACTCGCTCTGCACAGTGCTCTTACAGCCTACCGGGAACATCTCTTCCAAAGGCCTGTGAAACGCAGTTTCTTTGCAGGCCTCATCTGGCTGAAGTACAACTTCTGCACTGGGTGTGCTACATTGCCCTAGAGCTGAAAGGCGCAACGTGCAGGCTTCTTTTCAAAGTGCGAGTTGGGCCCCACAGCATCTTCTTCCAGCTCTTTGGGAAGCTAAGAAACAACTCGCTCTGCACAGTGCTCTTACAGCCTACCGGGAACATCTCTTCCAAAGACCTGTGAAACGCAGTTTCTCCGCAGGCCTGAACTGGCTGAAGTAGAACTTCTGCTCTGGGTGTGCTACATTGCCCCAGAGCTGAAAGGCACAACGTGCAGGCTTCTGTCCAAAGGGAGAGTTGGGCAGCACAGCATCTTGCTTCCAGCTCTTTGGGAAGCTAAGAAACAAGTCGCTCTGCACAGTGCTCTTACAGCCTACCGGGAACATCTCTTCCAGAGGAATGTGAAACGCAGATTCTTTCCAGGCCTGATCTGGCTGAAGTAGAACTTCTGCTCTGGGTGTGCTACATTGCCCCAGAGCTGAAAGGCACAACATGCAGGCTTCTGTCCAAAGGGAGAGTTGGGCAGCACAGCATCTTTCTTCCAGCTCTTTGGGAAGCTAAGAAACAAGTCGCTCTGCACAGTGCTCTTACAGCCTACCGGGAACATCTCTTCCAAAGGAATGTGAAACGCAGTTCCTTTGCAGGCCTGATCTGGCTGAAGTACAGCTTCTGCTCTGGGTGTGCTACATTGCCCTAGAGCTGAAAGGCACAACGTGCAGGCTTCTTTCCAAAGGGCGAGTTTTGCCCCACAGCATCTTGCTTGCAGCTCTTAGGGAACCTAAGAAACAACTCGCTCTGCACAGTGATCTTACAGCCTACCGGGAACATCTCTTACAAAGGCCTGTGAAATGCAGTTTCTTTGCAGGCCTGACCTGGCAGAAGTAGAATTTCTGCTCTGGGTGTGCTACAGTGCCCTAGAGCTGAAAGGCACAACGTGCTGTCTTCTTTCCAAAGGGCGAGTTGGGCCCCACAGCATCTTGCTTCCAGCTGTTTGGGAAGCTAAGAAACAACTCGCTCTGCACAGTGCTCTTACAGCCTACCGGGAGCATCTCTTCCAATGGCCTGTGAAACGCAGTTTCTTTGCAGGCCTGATCTGGCTGAAGTAGAACTTCTGCTCTGGGTGTGCTACTTTGACCTAGAGCTGAAAGGCAGAACGTGCAGGCTTCTTTCCAAAGGGCGAGATGGCCCCCAAAGCATCTTGCTTCCACCTATTTGGAAAGCTCAGAAACAGCTCGCTCTGCACGGTGCTCTTACAGCCTACCGGGAATATCTCTTACAAAGGCCTGTGAAATGCAGTTTCTTTGCTGGCCTGATCTGGCTGAAGTACAACTTCTGCTCTGGGTGTGCTACATTGCCCTAGAGCTGAAAGACACAACGTGCAGGCTTCTTTCCAAAGGACGAGTTGGGCCCCACAGCATCTTGCTTCCAGCTCTTTGGGAAGCTAAGAAACAACTCGCTCTGCACAGTGCTCTCACGGCCTACAGGGAACATCTCTTCCAAAGGCCTGTGAAACGCAGTTTCTTTGCAGGCCTGATCTGTCTGAAATGGAACTTCTGCTCTGGGTGTGCTACATTGCCCTAGAGCTGAAAGGCACAATGTGCAGGCTGCTTCACAAAGGGCGAGTTGGGCCCCACAGCATCTTGCTTCCAGCTCTTTGGCAAGCTAGGAAACAACTCGCTCTGCAAAGTGCTCTTACAGCCTACCGGGAACATCTCTTCCAAAGGCCTGTGAAACGCAGTTTCTTTGCAGGCCTGATCTGGCTGAAGTACAACTTCTGCTCTGGGTGTGCTACATTGCCCTAGAGCTGAAAGGCACAACGTGCATGCTTCTTTCCAAAGGCCGAGTTGGGCCCCACAGCATCTTGCTTCCAGCTCTTTGGGAAGCTAAGAAACAACTCGCTCTGCACAGTGCTATTACAGCCTACCGGGAACATCTCTTCCAAAGACCTGTGAAACGCAGTTTCTCCGCAGGCCTGAACTGGCTGAAGTAGAACTTCTGCTCTGGGTGTGCTACATTGCCCCAGAGCTGAAAGGCACAACGTGCAGGCTTCTGTCCAAAGGGAGAGTTGGGCAGCACAGCATCTTGCTTCCAGCTCTTTGGGAAGCTAAGAAACAAGTCGCTCTGCACAGTGCTCTTACAGCCTACCGGGAACATCTCTTCCAGAGGAATGTGAAACGCAGATTCTTTCCAGGCCTGATCTGGCTGAAGTAGAACTTCTGCTCTGGGTGTGCTACATTGCCCCAGAGCTGAAAGGCACAACATGCAGGCTTCTGTCCAAAGGGAGAGTTGGGCAGCACAGCATCTTTGTTCCAGCTCTTTGGGAAGCTAAGAAACAAGTCGCTCTGCACAGTGCTCTTACAGCCTACCGGGAACATCTCTTCCAAAGGAATGTGAAACGCAGTTCCTTTGCAGGCCTGATCTGGCTGAAGTACAACTTCTGCTCTGGGTGTGCTACATTGCCCTAGAGCTGAAAGGCACAACGTGCAGGCTTCTTTCCAAAGGGCGAGTTTTGCCCCACAGCATCTTGCTTCCAGCTCTTTGGGAAGCAAAGAAACAATTCGCTCTGCACAGTGCTCTTACAGCCTACCGGGAACATCTCTTCCAAAGGCCTGTGAAATGCAGTTTCTTTGCAGGCCTGATATGGCTGAAGTACAACTTCTGCGCTAGGTGTGCTACAGTGCCCTAGAGCTGAAAGGCACAACGTGCAGGCCTCTTAAAAAATGGCGAGTTGTGCCCCACAGCATCTTGCTTCCAGCTCTTTGGGAAGCTAAGAAACAACTCGCTCTGCACAGTGCTCTTACAGCCTACCGGGAGCATCTCTTTCAATGGCCTGTGAAACGCAGTTTCTTTGCAGGCCTGATCTGGCTGAAGTAGAACTTCTGCTCTGGGTGTGCTACTTTGACCTAGAGCTGAAAGGCAGAACGTGCAGGCTTCTTTCCAAAGGGCGAGATGGCTCCCACAGCATCTTGCTTCCACCTATTTGGAAAACTCAGAAACAGCTCGCTCTGCACAGTGCTCTTACAGCCTACCGGGAATATCTCTTACAAAGGCCTGTGAAACGCAGTTTCTTTGCAGGCCTGATCTGGCTGAAGTACAACTTCTGCTCTGGGTGTGCTACATTGCCCTAGAGCTGAAAGACACAACGTGCAGGCTTCTTTCCAAAGGACGAGTTGGGCCCCACAGCATCTTGCTTCCAGCTCTTTGGGAAGCTAAGAAACAACTCGCTCTGCACAGTGCTCTTACAGCCTACCGGGAACATCTCTTCCAAAGGCCTGTGAAACGCAGTTTCTTTGCAGGCCTCATCTGGCTGAAGTACAACTTCTGCACTGGGTGTGCTACATTGCCCTAGAGCTGAAAGGCGCAACGTGCAGGCTTCTTTTCAAAGTGCGAGTTGGGCCCCACAGCATCTTCTTCCAGCTCTTTGGGAAGCTAAGAAACAACTCGCTCTGCACAGTGCTCTTACAGCCTACCGGGAACATCTCTTCCAAAGACCTGTGAAACGCAGTTTCTCCGCAGGCCTGAACTGGCTGAAGTAGAACTTCTGCTCTGGGTGTGCTACATTGCCCCAGAGCTGAAAGGCACAACGTGCAGGCTTCTGTCCAAAGGGAGAGTTGGGCAGCACAGCATCTTGCTTCCAGCTCTTTGGGAAGCTAAGAAACAAGTCGCTCTGCACAGTGCTCTTACAGCCTACCGGGAACATCTCTTCCAGAGGAATGTGAAACGCAGATTCTTTCCAGGCCTGATCTGGCTGAAGTAGAACTTCTGCTCTGGGTGTGCTACATTGCCCCAGAGCTGAAAGGCACAACATGCAGGCTTCTGTCCAAAGGGAGAGTTGGGCAGCACAGCATCTTTCTTCCAGCTCTTTGGGAAGCTAAGAAACAAGTCGCTCTGCACAGTGCTCTTACAGCCTACCGGGAACATCTCTTCCAAAGGAATGTGAAACGCAGTTCCTTTGCAGGCCTGATCTGGCTGAAGTACAGCTTCTGCTCTGGGTGTGCTACATTGCCCTAGAGCTGAAAGGCACAACGTGCAGGCTTCTTTCCAAAGGGCGAGTTTTGCCCCACAGCATCTTGCTTGCAGCTCTTAGGGAACCTAAGAAACAACTCGCTCTGCACAGTGATCTTACAGCCTACCGGGAACATCTCTTACAAAGGCCTGTGAAATGCAGTTTCTTTGCAGGCCTGACCTGGCAGAAGTAGAATTTCTGCTCTGGGTGTGCTACAGTGCCCTAGAGCTGAAAGGCACAACGTGCTGTCTTCTTTCCAAAGGGCGAGTTGGGCCCCACAGCATCTTGCTTCCAGCTGTTTGGGAAGCTAAGAAACAACTCGCTCTGCACAGTGCTCTTACAGCCTACCGGGAGCATCTCTTCCAATGGCCTGTGAAACGCAGTTTCTTTGCAGGCCTGATCTGGCTGAAGTAGAACTTCTGCTCTGGGTGTGCTACTTTGACCTAGAGCTGAAAGGCAGAACGTGCAGGCTTCTTTCCAAAGGGCGAGATGGCCCCCAAAGCATCTTGCTTCCACCTATTTGGAAAGCTCAGAAACAGCTCGCTCTGCACGGTGCTCTTACAGCCTACCGGGAATATCTCTTACAAAGGCCTGTGAAATGCAGTTTCTTTGCTGGCCTGATCTGGCTGAAGTACAACTTCTGCTCTGGGTGTGCTACATTGCCCTAGAGCTGAAAGACACAACGTGCAGGCTTCTTTCCAAAGGACGAGTTGGGCCCCACAGCATCTTGCTTCCAGCTCTTTGGGAAGCTAAGAAACAACTCGCTCTGCACAGTGCTCTTACAGCCTAATGGGAACATCTCTTCCAAAGGCCTGTGAAACGCAGTTTCTTTGCAGGCCTCATCTGGCTGAAGTACAACTTCTGCACTGGGTGTGCTACATTGCCCTAGAGCTGAAAGGCGCAACGTGCAGGCTTCTTTCCAAAGTGCGAGTTGGGCCCCACAGCATCTTCTTCCAGCTCTTTGGGAAGCTAAGAAACAACTCGCTCTGCACAGTGCTCTTACAGCCTACCGGGAACATCTCTTCCAAAGAGCTGTGAAACGCAGTTTCTTTGCAGGCCTGATGTGGCTGAAGTACAACTTCTGCTCTGGGTGTGCTACATTGCCCTAGAGCTGAAAGGCACAACGTGCTGTCTCCTTTCCAAAGGGCGAGTTGGGCCCCACAGCATTTTGCTTCCAGCTCTATGGGAATCTAAGATACAACTCGCTCTGCACAGTTCTCTTACAGCCTACCGGGAACATCTCTTCCAAAGGCCTGTGAAACGCAGTTTCTTTGCAGGCCTGATCTGGCTGAAGTACAACTTCTGCTCTGGGTGTGCTACATTGCCCAGCTGAAAGGCACAACGTGCAGTCTTCTTTCCAAAGGGTGCGTTGGGCCTCACAGCATCTTGCTTCCAGCACTTTGGGAAGCTAAGAAACAACTCGCTCTGCACAGTGCTCTTACACCTACCGGGAACATCTCTTACAAAGGCCTGTGAAACGCAGTTTCTTTGCAGGCCTGATCTTGCTGAAGTAGAACTTTTGCTCTGGGTGTGCTACATTGCACTAGACCTGAAAGGCACAATGTGCAGGCTTCTTTCCAAAGGCCCAGTTGGGCCCCACAGCATCTTGCTTCCAGCTCTTTGGGAAGCTAAGAAACAACTCGCTCTGCACACTGCTATTACAGCCTACCGGGAACATCTCTTCCAAAGACCTGTGAAACGCAGTTTCTCCGCAGGCCTGAACTGGCTGAAGTAGAACTTCTGCTCTGGGTGTGCTACATTGCCCCAGAGCTGAAAGGCACAACGTGCAGGCTTCTGTCCAAAGGGAGAGTTGGGCAGCACAGCATCTTGCTTCCAGCTCTTTGGGAAGCTAAGAAACAAGTCGCTCTGCACAGTGCTCTTACAGCCTACCGGGAACATCTCTTCCAGAGGAATGTGAAACGCAGATTCTTTCCAGGCCTGATCTGGCTGAAGTAGAACTTCTGCTCTGGGTGTGCTACATTGCCCCAGAGCTGAAAGGCACAACATGCAGGCTTCTGTCCAAAGGGAGAGTTGGGCAGCACAGCATCTTTCTTCCAGCTCTTTGGGAAGCTAAAAAACAAGTCGCTCTGCACAGTGCTCTTACAGCCTACCGGGAACATCTCTTCCAAAGGAATGTGAAACGCAGTTCCTTTGCAGGCCTGATCTGGCTGAAGTACCACTTCTGCTCTGGGTGTGCTACATTGCCCTAGAGCTGAAAGGCACAACGTGCAGGCTTCTTTCCAAAGGGCGAGTTTTGCCCCACAGCATCTTGCTTCCAGCTCTTTGGGAAGCAAAGAAACAATTCGCTCTGCACAGTGCTCTTACAGCCTACCGGGAACATCTCTTACAAAGGCCTGTGAAATGCAGTTTCTTTGCAGGCCTGATATGGCTGAAGTACAACTTCTGCTCTAGGTGTGCTACAGTGCCCTAGAGCTGAAAGGCACAACGTGCAGGCCTCTTAAAAAATGGCGAGTTGTGCCCCACAGCATCTTGCTTCCAGCTCTTTGGGAAGCTAAGAAACAACTCGCTCTGCACAGTGCTCTTACAGCCTACCGGGAGCATCTCTTCCAATGGCCTGTGAAACGCAGTTTCTTTGCAGGCCTGATCTGGCTGCAGTAGAACTTCTGCTCTGGGTGTGCTACTTTGACCTAGAGCTGAAAGGCAGAACGTGCAGGCTTCTTTCCAAAGGGCGAGATGGCCCCCACAGCATCTTGCTTCCACCTATTTGGAAAGCTCAGAAACAGCTCGCTCTGCACAGTGCTCTTACAGCCTACCGGGAATATCTCTTACAAAGGCCTGTGAAACGCAGTTTCTTTGCAGGCCTGATCTGGCTGAAGTACAACTTCTGCTCTGGGTGTGCTACATTGCCCTAGAGCTGAAAGACACAACGTGCAGGCTTCTTTCCAAAGGACGAGTTGGGCCCCACAGCATCTTGCTTCCAGCTCTTTGGGAAGCTAAGAAACAACTCGCTCTGCACAGTGCTCTTACAGCCTACCGGGAACATCTCTTACAAAGGCCTGTGAAATGCAGTTTCTTTGCAGGCCTGATCTGGCTGAAGAACAACTTCTGCTCTTTGTGTGCTACATTGCCCTAGAGCTGAAAGGCACATCGTGCAGGCTTCTTTCCAAAGGGCGAGTTTGGCCCCACAGCTTCTTGCTTCCAGCTCTTTGGGAAGCTAAGAAACAACTCGCTCTGCACAGTGCTCTTACAGCCTACCGGGAACATCTCTTCCAAAGGCCTGTGAAACGCAGTTTCTTTGCAGGCCTGATCTGGCTGAAGTAGAACTTCTGCTCTGAGTGTGCTACATTGCCCTAGAGCTGAAAGGCACAACGTGCTGTCTCCTTTCAAAAGGGCGAGCTGGGCCCCAAAGCATCTTGCTTCCAGCTCTTTGGGAAGCTAAGAAACAACTCGCTCTGCACACTGCTCTTACAGCCTACCGGGAACATCTCTTACAAAAGCCTGAGAAATGCAGTTTCTTTGCAGGCCTGATCTGGCTGAAGTACAACTTCTGCTCCTGGTGTGCTACATTGCCCTAGAGCTGAAAGGCCCAACGTGCAGGCTTCTTTCCAGAGGGCGAGTTGGGCCCCACAGCACCTTGCTTCCAGCTCTTTGGGAAGCTAAGAAACAACTCGTTCTGCACAGTGCTCTTACAGCCTACCGGGAACATCTCTTACAAAGGCCTGTGAAATGCAGTTTCTTTGCAGACCTGATCTGGCTGAAGTACAACTTCTGCTCTTTGTGTGCTACATTGCCCTAGAGCTGAAAGGCACAACGTGCAGGCTTCTTTCCAAAGGGCGAGTTGGGCCCCACAGCTTCTTGCTTCCAGCTCTTTGGGAAGCTAAGAAACAACTCGCTCTGCACAGTGCTCTTACAGCCTACCGGGAACATCTCTTCCAAAGGCCTGTGAAACGCAGTTTCTTTGCAGGCCTGATGTGGCTGAAGTAGAACTTCTGATCTGAGGGTGCTACATTGCCCTAGAGCTATAAGGCGCAACGTGCTGTCTCCTTTCAAAAGGGTGAGTTGGGCCCCAAAGCATCTTGCTTCCAGCTCTCTGGGAAGCTAAGAAACCACTCGCTCTGCACAGTGCTCTTACAGCCTACCGGGAACATCTCTTACAAAGGCCTGTGAAATGCAGTTTCTTTGCCGGCCTGATCTGGCTGAAGTACAACTTCTGCTCTGGGTGTGCTACATTGCCCTAGAGCTGAAAGGCACAACGTGCAGGCTTCTTTCCAAAGGGCGACTTGGGCCCCAAAGCATCTTCCTTCCAGCTCTTTGGGAAGCTAAGAAACAACTCGCACTGCACAGTGCTCTTACAGCCTACCGGGAACATCTCTTCCAAAGGCCTGTGAAACGCATTTTCTTTGCATGCCTTATCTGGCTGAAGTACAACATCTGCTCTGGGTGTGGAACATTTCCCTGGAGCTGAAGGCACAACGTGCAGGCTTCTTTCCAAATTGCGAGTTGGGCCCCAAAGCATCTTGCTTCCACCATTTTCGGAACCTCAGAAACAACTCGCTCTGCACAGTGCTCTTACAGCCTACCGGGAACATCTCTTACAAAGGCCTGTGAAACGCAGTTTCTTTGCAGGCCTGATCTGGCTGAAGTACAACATCTGCTCTGGGTGTGGTACATTGCCCTAGAGCTGAAAGGCACAACGTGCAGGCTTCTTTCCAAAGGGCGAGTTGGGCCCCGCAGCTTCTTGCTTCCAGCTGTTTGGGAAGCTAAGAAACAACTCGCTCTGCACAGTGCTCTTACAGCCTACCGGGAACATCTCTTACAAAGGCCTGTGAAATGCAGTTTCTTTGCAGACCTGATCAGGCTGAAGAACAACTTCTGCTCTTTGTGTGCTACATTGCCCTAGACCTGAAAGGCACATCGTGCAGGCTTCTTTCCAATGGGCGAGTTGGGCCCCACAGCTTCTTGCTTCCAGCTCTTTGGGAAGCTAAGAAACAACTCGCTCTGCACAGTGCTCTTACAGCCTACCGGGAACATCTCTTCCAAAGGCCTGTGAAACGCAGTTTCTTTGCAGGCCTGATCTGGCTGAAGTAGAACTTCTGCTCTGAGTGTGCTACATTGCCCTAGAGATGAAAGGCACAACGTGCTGTCTCCTTTCAAAAGGGCGAGCTGGGCCCCAAAGCATCTTGCTTCCAGCTCTTTGGGAAGCTAAGAAACAACTCGCTCTGCACAGTGCTCTTACAGCCTACCGGGAACATCTCTTACAAAAGCCTGTGAAATGCAGTTTCTTTGCAGGCCTGATCTGGCTGAAGTACAACTTCTGCTCTGGGTGTGCTACATTGCCCTAGAGCTGAAAGGCCCAATGTGCAGGCTTCTGTCCAGAGGGTGAGTTGCGCCCCACAGCACCTTGCTTCCAGCTCTTTGGGAAGCTAAGAAACAACTCCCTCTGCACAGTACTCTTACAGCCTACCGGGAACATCTCTTCCAAAGGCCTGTGAAACGCAGTTTCTTTGCAGGCCTGATATGGCTGAAGTACAACTTCTGCTCTAGGTGTGCTACAGTGCCCTAGAGCTGAAAGGCACAACGTGCCGGTCTCTTAAAAAATGGCGAGTTGGGCCCCACAGCATCTTGCTTCCAGCTCTTTGGGAACCTAAGAAACAACTCGCTCTGCACAGTGCTCTTACAGCCTACCGGGAACATCTCTTACAAATGCCTGTGAAATGCAGTTTCTTTGCAGACCTGATCTGGCTGAAGTACAACTTCTGCTCTTTGTGTGCTACATTGCCCTAGAGCTGAAAGGCACAACGTGCAGGCTTCTTTCCAAAGGGCGAGTTGGGCCCCACAGCTTCTTGCTTCCAGCTCTTTGGGAAGCTAAGAAACAACTCGCTCTGCACAGTGCTCTTACAGCCTACCGGGAACATCTCTTCGAAAGGCCTGTGAAATGCAGTTTCTTTGCAGGCCTGATGTGGCTGAAGTAGAACTTCTGATCTGAGGGTGCTACATTGCCAGAGATGAAAGGCACAGCGTGCTGTCTCCTTTCAAAAGGGTGAGTTGGGCCCCAAAGCATCTTGCTTCCAGCTCTCTGGGAAGCTAAGAAACCACTCGCTCTGCACAGTGCTCTTACAGCCTACCGGGAACATCTCTTACAAAGGCCTGTGAAATGCAGTTTCTTGGCCGGATTGATCTGGCTGAAGTACAACTTCTGCTCTGGGTGTGCTACATTGCCCTAGAGCTGAAAGGCACAACGTGCAGGCTTCTTTCCAAAGGGCGACTTGGGCCCCAAAGCATCTTCCTTCCAGCTCTTTGGGAAGCTAAGAAACAACTCGCACTGCACAGTGCTCTTACAGCCTACCGGGAACATCTCTTCCAAAGGCCTGTGAATCGCATTTTCTTTGCAGGCCTTATCTGGCTGAAGTACAACATCTGCTCTGGGTGTGGTACATTGCCCTGGAGCTGAAGGCACAACGTGCAGGCTTCTTTCCAAAGTGCGAGTTGGGCCCCAAAGCATCTTGCTTCCACCATTTTGGGAACCTCAGAAACAACTCGCTCTGCACAGTGCTCTTACAGCCTACCGGGAACATCTCTTACAAAGGCCTGTGAAATGCAGTTTCTTTGCAGACCTGATCTGGCTGAAGTACAACTTCTGCTCTTTGTGTGCTACATTGCCCTAGAGCTGGAAGGCGCAACGTCCAGGCTTCTTTCCAAAGGGCGAGTTGGGCCCCACAGCATCTTGCTTCCAGCTGTTTGGGAAGCTAAGAAACAACTCGCTCTGCACAGTGCTCTTACAGCCTACTGGGAACATCTCTTCCAAAGGCCTGTGAAACGCAGTTTCTTTGCAGGCCTGATCTGGCTGAAGTAGAACTTCTGCTCTGAGGGTGCTACATTGTCCTAGAGCTGAAAGGCACAACGCGCTGTCTCCTTTCAAAAGGGCGAGTTGGGCCCCAAAGCATCTTGCTTCCAGCTCTTTGGGAAGCTAAGAAACAACTCGCTCTGCACAGTGCTCTTACAGCCTACCGGGAGCATCTCTTCCAATGGCCTGTGAAACGCAGTTTCTTTGCAGGCCTGAAATGGCTGAAGTACAACTTCTGCTCTGGGTGTGCTACATTGACCTAGAGCTGAAAGGCACAACGTGCAGGCCTCTTAAAAAACGGCAAGTCGGGCCCCACAGCATCTTGCTTCCAGCTGTTTGGGAAGCTAAGAAACAACTCGCTCTGCACAGTGCTCTTACAGCCTACCGGGAGCATCTCTTCCAATGGCCTGTGAAACGCAGTTTCTTTGCAGGCCTGATCTGGCTGAAGTAGAACTTCTGCTCTGGGTGTGCTACTTTGACCTGGAGCTGAAAGGCAGAACGTGCAGGCTTCTTTCCAAAGGGCGAGATGGCCCCCACAGCATCTTGCTTCCACCTATTTGGAAAGCTCAGAAACAGCTCGCTCTGCACAGTGCTCTTACAGCCTACCGGGAATATCTCTTACAAAGGCCTGTGACACGCAGTTTCTTTGCAGGCCTGATCTGGCTGAAGTACAACTTCTGCTCTGGGTGTGCTACATTGCCCTAGAGTTGAAAGACAAAACGTGCAGGCTTCTTTACAAAGTGCGAGTTGGGCCCCACAGCATCTTCTTCCAGCTCTTTGGGAAGCTAAGAAACAACTCGCTCTGCACAGTGCTCTTACAGCCTACCGGGATCATCTCTTCCAAAGAGCTGTGAAACGCAGTTTCTTTGCAGGCCTGATGTGGCTGAAGTACAACTTCTGCTCTGGGTGTGCTACATTGCCCTAGAGCTGAAAGGCACAACGTGCAGGCTTCTTTCCAAAGGGTGATTTGGGTCCCACAGCATCTTGCTTCCAGCTCTTTGGGAAGCTAAGAAACAACTCGCTCTGCACAGTGCTCTCACGGCCTACAGGGAACATCTCTTCCAAAGGCATGTTAAACGCAGTTTCTTTGCAGGCCTGATCTGTCTGAAATGGAACTTCTGCTCTGGGTGTGCTACATTGCCCTAGAGCTGAAAGGCACAATAAGCAGGCTGCTTCACAAAGGGCGAGTTGGGCCCCACAGCATCTTGCTTCCAGCTCTTTGGGAGGCTAAGAAACAACTCCCTCTGCACAGTGCTCTTACAGCCTACCGGGAACATATCTTACAAAGGCCTGTGAAATGCAGTTTCTTTGCAGGCCTGATCTGGCTGAAGTAGGACTTCTGCTCTGGGTGTGCTACATTGCCCTAGAGCTGAAAGGCACAACGTGCTGTCTCCTTTCCAAAGTGCGAGTTGGGCCCCACAGCATCTTGCTTCCAGCTCTATGGGAATCTAAGATACAACTCGCTCTGCACAGTTCTCTTACAGCCTACCGGGAACATCTCTTCCAAAGGCTTGTGAAAAGCAGTTTCTTTGGAGGCCTGATCTGGCTGAAGTAGAACTTCTGCTCTCGGTGTGCTACATTGCCCTAGAGCTGAAAGGCACAACGTGCAGTCTTCTTGACAAAGGGCGAGTTGGGCCCCACAGCATCTTGCTTCCAGCTCTTTGGCAAGCTAGGAAACAACTCGCTCTGCAAAGTGCTCTTACAGCCTACCGGGAACATCTCTTCCAAAGGCCTGTGAAACGCAGTTTCTTTGCAGGCCTGATCTGGCTGAAGTACAACTTCTGCTCTGGGTGTGCTACATTGCCCTAGAGCTGAAAGGCACAACGTGCAGGCTTCTTTCCAAAGGCCGAGTTGGGCCCCACAGCATCTTGCTTCCAGCTCTTTGGGAAGCTAAGAAACAACTCGCTCTGCACAGTGCTATTACAGCCTATCGGGAACATCACTTACAAAGGCCTGTGAAACGCAGTTTCTTTGCAGGCATGATCTGGCTGAAGTACAACTTCTGCTCTGGGTGTGCTACATTGCCCTAGAGCTGAAAGGCACAACGTGCAGGCTTCTGTCCAAAGGGCGAGTTGGGCCCCACAGCATCTTCTTCCAGCTCTTTGGGAAGCTAAGAAACAACTCGCTCTGCACAGTGCTCTTACAGCCTACCGGGAACATCTCTTCCAGAGGAATGTGAAACGCAGATTCTTTCCAGGCCTGATCTGGCTGAAGTAGAACTTCTGCTCTGGGTGTGCTACATTGCCCCAGAGCTGAAAGGCACAACATGCAGGCTTCTGTCCAAAGGGAGAGTTGGGCAGCACAGCATCTTTCTTCCAGCTCTTTGGGAAGCTAAGAAACAAGTCGCTCTGCACAGTGCTCTTACAGCCTACCGGGAACATCTCTTCAAAAGGAATGTGAAACGCAGTTCCTTTGCAGGCCTGATCTGGCTGAAGTAGAACTTCTGCTCTGGGTGTGCTACATTGCCCAAGAGCTGAAAGGCACAACGTGCAGGCTTCTTTCCAAAGGGCGAGTTTTGCCCCACAGCATCTTGCTTCCAGCTCTTTGGGAACCTAAGAAACAACTCGCTCTGCACAGTGATCTTACAGCCTACCGGGAACATCTCTTACAAAGGCCTGTGAAATGCAGTTTCTTTGCAGGCCTGACCTGGCAGAAGTAGAATTTCTGCTCTGGGTGTGCTACAGTGCCCTAGAGCTGAAAGGCACAACGTGCTGGCTTCTTTCCAAAGGGCGAGTTGGGACCCACAGCATCTTGCTTCCAGCTGTTTGGGAAGCTAAGAAACAACTCGCTCTGCACAGTGCTCTTACAGCCTACCGGGAGCATCTCTTCCAATGGTCTGTGAAACGCAGTTTCTTTGCAGGCCTGATCTGGCTGAAGTAGAACTTCTGCTCTGGGTGTGCTACTTTGACCTAGAGCTGAAAGGCAGAACGTGCAGGCTTCTTTCCAAAGGGCGAGATGGCCCCCACAGCATCTTGCTTCCACCTATTTGGAAAGCTCAGAAACAGCTCGCTCTGCACGGTGCTCTTACAGCCTACCGGGACTATCTCTTACAAAGCCCTGTGAAACGCAGTTTCTTTGCAGGCCTGATCTGGCTGAAGTACAACTTCTGCTCTGGGTGTGCTACATTGCCCTAGAGCTGAAAGACACAACGTGCAGGCTTCTTTCCAAAGGACGAGTTGGGCCCCACAGCATCTTGCTTCCAGCTCTTTGGGAAGCTAAGAAACAACTCGCTCTGCACAGTGCTCTTACAGCCTACCGGGAACATCTCTTCCAAAGGCCTGTGAAACGCAGTTTCTTTGCAGGCCTGATCTGGCTGAAGTAGAGCTTCTGCTCTCGGTGTGCTACATTGCCCTAGAGCTGAAAGGCACAACGTGCAGTCTTCTTAACAAAGGGCGAGTTGGGCCCCACAGCATCTTGCTTCCAGCTCTTTGGCAAGCTAGGAAACAACTCGCTCTGCAAAGTGCTCTTACAGCCTACCGGGAACATCTCTTCCAAAGGCCTGTGAAACGCAGTTTCTTTGCAGGCCTGATCTGGCTGAAGTACAACTTCTGCTCTGGGTGTGCTACATTGCCCTAGAGCTGAAAGGCACAACGTGCAGGCTTCTTTCCAAAGGGTGCGTTGGGCCTCACAGCATCTTGCTTCCAGCACTTTGGGAAGCTAAGAAACAACTCGCTCTGCACAGTGCTCTTACAGCCTACCGGGAACATCTCTTACAAAGGCCTGTGAAACGCAGTTTCTTTGCAGGCCTGATCTTGCTGAAGTAGAACTTTTGCTCTGGGTGTGCTACATTGCACTAGACCTGAAAGGCACAATGTGCAGGCTTCTTTCCAAAGGCCGAGTTGGGCCCCACAGCATCTTGCTTCCAGCTCTTTGGGAAGCTAAGAAACAACTCGCTCTGCACACTGCTATTACAGCCTACCGGGAACATCTCTTCCAAAGACCTGTGAAACGCAGTTTCTCCGCAGGCCTGAACTGGCTGAAGTAGAACTTCTGCTCTGGGTGTGCCACATTGCCCCAGAGCTGAAAGGACAACGTGCAGGCTTCTGTCCAAAGGGAGAGTTGGGCAGCACAGCATCTTGCTTCCAGCTCTTTGGGAAGCTAAGAAACAAGTCGCTCTGCACAGTGCTCTTACAGCCTACCGGGAACATCTCTTCCAGAGGAATGTGAAACGCAGATTCTTTCCAGGCCTGATCTGGCTGAAGTAGAACTTCTGCTCTGGGTGTGCTACATTGCCCCAGAGCTGAAAGGCACAACATGCAGGCTTCTGTCCAAAGGGAGAGTTGGGCAGCACAGCATCTTTCTTCCAGCTCTTTGGGAAGCTAAGAAACAAGTCGCTCTGCACAGTGCTCTTACAGCCTACCGGGAACAACTCTTCCAAAGGAATGTGAAACGCAGTTCCTTTGCAGGCCTGATCTGGCTGAAGTACAACTTCTGCTCTGGGTGTGCTACATTGCCCTAGAGCTGAAAGGCACAACGTGCAGGCTTCTTTCCAAAGGGCGAGTTTTGCCCCACAGCATCTTGCTTCCAGCTCTTTGGGAACCTAAGAAACAACTCGCTCTGCACAGTGATCTTACAGCCTACCGGGAACATCTCTTACAAAGGCCTGTGAAATGCAGTTTCTTTGCAGGCCTGACCTGGCAGAAGTAGAATTTCTGCTCTGGGTGTGCTACAGTGCCCTAGAGCTGAAAGGCACAACGTGCTGGCTTCTTTCCAAAGGGCGAGTTGGGACCCACAGCATCTTGCTTCCAGCTGTTTGGGAAGCTAAGAAACAACTCGCTCTGCACAGTGCTCTTACAGCCTACCGGGAGCATCTCTTCCAATGGTCTGTGAAACGCAGTTTCTTTGCAGGCCTGATCTGGCTGAAGTAGAACTTCTGCTCTGGGTGTGCTACTTTGACCTAGAGCTGAAAGGCAGAACGTGCAGGCTTCTTTCCAAAGGGCGAGATGGCCCCCACAGCATCTTGCTTCCACCTATTTGGAAAGCTCAGAAACAGCTCGCTCTGCACGGTGCTCTTACAGCCTACCGGGACTATCTCTTACAAAGGCCTGTGAAACGCAGTTTCTTTGCAGGCCTGATCTGGCTGAAGTACAACTTCTGCTCTGGGTGTGCTACATTGCCCTAGAGCTGAAAGACACAACGTGCAGGCTTCTTTCCAAAGGACGAGTTGGGCCCCACAGCATCTTGCTTCCAGCTCTTTGGGAAGCTAAGAAACAACTCGCTCTGCACAGTGCTCTTACAGCCTACCGGGAACATCTCTTACAAAGGCCTGTGAAACGCAGTTTCTTTGCAGGCCTGATCTTGCTGAAGTAGAACTTTTGCTCTGGGTGTGCTACATTGCACTAGACCTGAAAGGCACAATGTGCAGGCTTCTTTCCAAAGGCCGAGTTGGGCCCCACAGCATCTTGCTTCCAGCTCTTTGGGAAGCTAAGAAACAACTCGCTCTGCACACTGCTATT
Source organism: Equus przewalskii (assembly GCF_037783145.1). Classification (NCBI taxonomy): domain Eukaryota; kingdom Metazoa; phylum Chordata; class Mammalia; order Perissodactyla; family Equidae; genus Equus; species Equus przewalskii. The sequence goes on from NW_027228479.1 coordinate 135,294, forward strand.
ACAGCCTACCGGGAACATCTCTTCCAAAGACCTGTGAAACGCAGTTTCTCCGCAGGCCTGAACTGGCTGAAGTAGAACTTCTGCTCTGGGTGTGCTACATTGCCCCAGAGCTGAAAGGACAACGTGCAGGCTTCTGTCCAAAGGGAGAGTTGGGCAGCACAGCATCTTGCTTCCAGCTCTTTGGGAAGCTAAGAAACAAGTCGCTCTGCACAGTGCTCTTACAGCCTACCGGGAACATCTCTTCCAGAGGAATGTGAAACGCAGATTCTTTCCAGGCCTGATCTGGCTGAAGTAGAACTTCTGCTCTGGGTGTGCTACATTGCCCCAGAGCTGAAAGGCACAACATGCAGGCTTCTGTCCAAAGGGAGAGTTGGGCAGCACAGCATCTTTCTTCCAGCTCTTTGGGAAGCTAAGAAACAAGTCGCTCTGCACAGTGCTCTTACAGCCTACCGGGAACATCTCTTCCAAAGGAATGTGAAACGCAGTTCCTTTGCAGGCCTGATCTGGCTGAAGTACAACTTCTGCTCTGGGTGTGCTACATTGCCCTAGAGCTGAAAGGCACAACGTGCAGGCTTCTTTCCAAAGGGCGAGTTTTGCCCCACAGCATCTTGCTTCCAGCTCTTTGGGAAGCAAAGAAACAATTCGCTCTGCACAGTGCTCTTACAGCCTACCGGGAACATCTCTTCCAAAGGCCTGTGAAATGCAGTTTCTCGCAGGCCTGATATGGCTGAAGTACAACTTCTGCTCTAGGTGTGCTACAGTGCCCTAGAGCTGAAAGGCACAACGTGCAGGCCTCTTAAAAAATGGCGAGTTGTGCCCCACAGCATCTTGCTTCCAGCTCTTTGGGAAGCTAAGAAACAACTCGCTATGCACAGTGCTCTTACAGCCTACCGGGAGCATCTCTTCCAATGGCCTGTGAAACGCAGTTTCTTTGCAGGCCTGATCTGGCTGAAGTAGAACTTCTGCTCTGGGTGTGCTACTTTGACCTAGAGCTGAAAGGCAGAACGTGCAGGCTTCTTTCCAAAGGGCGAGATGGCCCCCACAGCATCTTGCTTCCACCTATTTGGAAAGCTCAGAAACAGCTCGCTCTGCACAGTGCTATTACAGCCTACCGGGAATATGTCTTACAAAGGCCTGTGAAACGCAGTTTCTTTGCAGGCCTGATCTGGCTGAAGTACAACTTCTGCTCTGGGTGTGCTACATTGCCCTAGAGCTGAAAGGCACAACGTGCTGTCTCTTTTCAAAAGGGCAAGCTGGGCCCCAAAGCATCTTGCTTCCAGCTCTTTGGGAAGCTAAGAAACAACTCGCTCTGCACACTGCTCTTACAGCCTACCGGGAACATCTCTTACAAAAGCCTGTGAAATGCAGTTTCTTTGCAGGACTGATCTGGCTGAAGTACAACTTCTGCTCTGGGTGTGCTACATTGCCCTAGAGCTGAAAGGCCCAACGTGCAGGCTTCTTTCCAGAGGGCGAGTTGGGCCCCACAGCACCTTGCTTCCAGCTCTTTGGGAAGCTAAGAAACAACTCCCTCTGCACAGTACTCTTACAGCCTACCGGGAACATCTCTTCCAAAGGCCTGTGAAACGCAGTTTCTTTGCAGGCCTGATATGGCTGAAGTACAACTTCCGCTCTAGGTGAGCTACAGTGCCCTAGAGCTGAAAGGCACAGCGTGCCGGCCTCTTAAAAAATGGTGAGTTGGGCCCCACAGCATCTTGCTTCCAGGTCTTTGGGAACCTAAGAAACAACTCGCTCTGCACAGTGCTCTCACAGCCTACCGGGAACATCTCTTACAAAGGCCTGTGAAATGCAGTTTCTTTGCAGACCTGATCTGGCTGAAGTACAACCTCTGCTCTTTGTGTGCTACATTGCCCTAGAGCTGAAAGGCACAACGTGCAGGCTTCTTTCCAAAGGGCGAGTTGGGCCCCACAGCTTCTTGCTTCCAGCTCTTTGGGAAGCTAAGAAACAACTCGCTCTGCACAGTGCTCTTACAGCCTACCGGGAACATCTCTTCCAAAGGCCTGTGAAACGCAGTTTCTTTGCAGGCCTGATGTGGCTGAAGTAGAACTTCTGATCTGAGGGTGCTACATTGCCCTAGAGCTGAAAGGCACAACGTGCTGTCTCCTTTCAAATGGGTGAGTTGGGCCCCAAAGCATCTTGCTTCCAGCTCTCTGGGAAGCTAAGAAACCACTCGCTCTGCACAGTGCTCTTACAGCCTACCGGGAACATCTCTTACAAAGGCTTGTGAAATGCAGTTTCTTTGCCGGCCTGATCTGGCTGAAGTACAACTTCTGCTCTGGGTGTGCTACATTGCCCTAGAGCTGAAAGGCACAACGTGCAGGCTTCTTTCCAAAGGGCGACTTGGGCCCCAAAGCATCTTCCTTCCAGCTCTTTGGGAAGCTAAGAAACAACTCGCACTGCACAGTGCTCTTACTGCCTACCGGGAACATCTCTTCCAAAGGCCTGTGAAACGCATTTTCTTTGCAGGCCTTATCCGGCTGAAGTACAACATCTGCTCTGGGTGTGGTACATTGCCCTGGAGCTGAAGGCACAACGTGCAGGCTTCTTTCCAAAGTGCGAGTTGGGCCCCAAAGCATCTTGCTTCCACCATTTTGGGAACCTCAGAAACAACTCGCTCTGCACAGTGCTCTTACAGCCTACCGGGAACATCTCTTCCAAAGGCCTGTGAAACGCAGTTTCTTTGCAGGCCTCATCTGGCTGAAGTACAACTTCTGCACTGGGTGTGCTACATTGCCCTAGAGCTGAAAGGCGCAATGTGCAGGCTTCTTTCCAAAGTGCGAGTTGGGCCCCAAAGAATCTTGCTTCCAGCTCTTTGGGAAGCTAAGAAACAACTCGCTCTGCACAGTGCTCTTACAGCCTATCGGGAACATCACTTACAAAGGCCTGTGAAACGCAGTTTCTTTGCAGGCATGATCTGGCTGAAGTACAACTTCTGCTCTGGGTGTGCTACATTGCCCTAGAGCTGAAAGGCACAACGTGCAGGCTTCTGTCCAAAGGGCGAGTTGGGCCCCACAGCATCTTCTTCCAGCTCTTTGGGAAGCTAAGAAACAACTCGCTCTGCACAGTGCTCTTACAGCCTACCGGGAACATCTCTTCCAGAGGAATGTGAAACGCAGATTCTTTCCAGGCCTGATCTGGCTGAAGTAGAACTTCTGCTCTGGGTGTGCTACATTGCCCCAGAGCTGAAAGGCACAACATGCAGGCTTCTGTCCAAAGGGAGAGTTGGGCAGCACAGCATCTTTCTTCCAGCTCTTTGGGAAGCTAAGAAACAAGTCGTTCTGCACAGTGCTCTTACAGCCTACCGGGAACATCTCTTCCAAAGGAATGTGAAACGCAGTTCCTTTGCAGGCCTGATCTGGCTGAAGTACAACTTCTGCTCTGGGTGTGCTACATTGCCCAAGAGCTGAAAGGCACAACGTGCAGGCTTCTTTCCAAAGGGCGAGTTTTGCCCCACAGCATCTTGCTTCCAGCTCTTTGGGAACCTAAGAAACAACTCGCTCTGCACAGTGATCTTACAGCCTACCGGGAACATCTCTTACAAAGGCCTGTGAAATGCAGTTTCTTTGCAGGCCTGACCTGGCAGAAGTAGAATTTCTGCTCTGGGTGTGCTACAGTGCCCTAGAGCTGAAAGGCACAACGTGCTGGCTTCTTTCCAAAGGGCGAGTTGGGACCCACAGCATCTTGCTTCCACCTATTTGGAAAGCTCAGAAACAGCTCGCTCTGCACGGTGCTCTTACAGCCTACCGGGACTATCTCTTACAAAGGCCTGTGAAACGCAGTTTCTTTGCAGGCCTGATCTGGCTGAAGTACAACTTCTGCTCTGGGTGTGCTACATTGCCCTAGAGCTGAAAGACACAACGTGCAGGCTTCTTTCCAAAGGACGAGTTGGGCCCCACAGCATCTTGCTTCCAGCTCTTTGGGAAGCTAAGAAACAACTCGCTCTGCACAGTGCTCTTACAGCCTACCGGGAACATCTCTTCCAAAGGCCTGTGAAAAGCAGTTTCTTTGCAGGCCTGATCTGGCTGAAGTAGAACTTCTGCTCTCGGTGTGCTACATTGCCCTAGAGCTGAAAGGCACAACGTGCAGTCTTCTTAACAAAGGGCGAGTTGGGCCCCACAGCATCTTGCTTCCAGCTCTTTGGCAAGCTAGGAAACAACTCGCTCTGCAAAGTGCTCTTACAGCCTACCGGGAACATCTCTTCCAAAGGCCTGTGAAACGCAGTTTCTTTGCAGGCCTGATCTGGCTGAAGTACAACTTCTGCTCTGGGTGTGCTACATTGCCCTAGAGCTGAAAGGCACAACGTGCAGGCTTCTTTCCAAAGGGTGCGTTGGGCCTCACAGCATCTTGCTTCCAGCACTTTGGGAAGCTAAGAAACAACTCGCTCTGCACAGTGCTCTTACAGCCTACCGGCAACATCTCTTACAAAGGCCTGTGAAACGCAGTTTCTTTGCAGGCCTGATCTTGCTGAAGTAGAACTTTTGCTCTGGGTGTGCTACATTGCACTAGACCTGAAAGGCACAATGTGCAGGCTTCTTTCCAAAGGCCGAGTTGGGCCCCACAGCATCTTGCTTCCAGCTCTTTGGGAAGCTAAGAAACAACTCGCTCTGCACACTGCTATTACAGCCTACCGGGAACATCTCTTCCAAAGACCTGTGAAACGCAGTTTCTCCGCAGGCCTGAACTGGCTGAAGTAGAACTTCTGCTCTGGGTGTGCTACATTGCCCCAGAGCTGAAAGGACAGCGTGCAGGCTTCTGTCCAAAGGGAGAGTTGGGCAGCACAGCATCTTGCTTCCAGCTCTTTGGGAAGCTAAGAAACAAGTCGCTCTGCACAGTGCTCTTACAGCCTACCGGGAACATCTCTTCCAGAGGAATGTGAAACGCAGATTCTTTCCAGGCCTGATCTGGCTGAAGTAGAACTTCTGCTCTGGGTGTGCTACATTGCCCCAGAGCTGAAAGGCACAACATGCAGGCTTCTGTCCAAAGGGAGAGTTGGGCAGCACAGCATCTTTCTTCCAGCTCTTTGGGAAGCTAAGAAACAAGTCGCTCTGCACAGTGCTCTTACAGCCTACCGGGAACATCTCTTCCAAAGGCCTGTGAAATGCAGTTTCTTTGCAGGCCTGATATGGCTGAAGTACAACTTCTGCTCTAGGTGTGCTACAGTGCCCTAGAGCTGAAAGGCACAACGTGCAGGCCTCTTAAAAAATGGCGAGTTGTGCCCCACAGCATCTTGCTTCCAGCTCTTTGGGAAGCTAAGAAACAACTCGCTATGCACAGTGCTGTTACAGCCTACCGGGAGCATCTCTTCCAATGGCCTGTGAAACGCAGTTTCTTTGCAGGCCTGATCTGGCTGAAGTAGAACTTCTGCTCTGGGTGTGCTACTTTGACCTAGAGCTGAAAGGCAGAACGTGCAGGCTTCTTTCCAAAGGGCGAGATGGCCCCCACAGCATCTTGCTTCCACCTATTTAGAAAGCTCAGAAACAGCTCGCTCTGCACAGTGCTATTACAGCCTACCGGGAATATGTCTTACAAAGGCCTGTGAAACGCAGTTTCTTTGCAGGCCTGATCTGGCTGAAGTACAACTTCTGCTCTGGGTGTGCTACATTGCCCTAGAGCTGAAAGGCACAACGTGCTGTCTCCTTTCAAAAGGGCGAGCTGGGCCCCAAAGCATCTTGCTTCCAGCTCTTTGGGAAGCTAAGAAACAACTCGCTCTGCACACTGCTCTTACAGCCTACCGGGAACATCTCTTACAAAAGCCTGTGAAATGCAGTTTCTTTGCAGGACTTATCTGGCTGAAGTACAACTTCTGCTCTGGGTGTGCTACATTGCCCTAGAGCTGAAAGGCCCAACGTGCAGGCTTCTTTCCAGAGGGCGAGTTGGGCCCCACAGCACCTTGCTTCCAGCTCTTTGGGAAGCTAAGAAACAACTCCCTCTGCACAGTACTCTTACAGCCTACCGGGAACATCTCTTCCAAAGGCCTGTGAAACGCAGTTTCTTTGCAGGCCTGATATGGCTGAAGTACAACTTCCGCTCTAGGTGAGCTACAGTGCCCTAGAGCTGAAAGGCACAACGTGCCGGCCTCTTAAAAAATGGTGAGTTGGGCCCCACAGCATCTTGCTTCCAGGTCTTTGGGAACCTAAGAAACAACTCGCTCTGCACAGTGCTCTCACAGCCTACCGGGAACATCTCTTACAAAGGCCTGTGAAATGCAGTTTCTTTGCAGACCTGATCTGGCTGAAGTACAACTTCTGCTCTTTGTGTGCTACATTGCCCTAGAGCTGAAAGGCACAACGTGCAGGCTTCTTTCCAAAGGGCGAGTTGGGCCCCACAGCTTCTTGCTTCCAGCTCTTTGGGAAGCTAAGAAACAACTCGCTCTGCACAGTGCTCTTACAGCCTACCGGGAACATCTCTTCCAAAGGCCTGTGAAACGCAGTTTCTTTGCAGGCCTGATGTGGCTGAAGTAGAACTTCTGATCTGAGGGTGCTACATTGCCCTAGAGCTGAAAGGCACAACGTGCTGTCTCCTTTCAAATGGGTGAGTTGGGCCCCAAAGCATCTTGCTTCCAGCTCTCTGGGAAGCTAAGAAACCACTCGCTCTGCACAGTGCTCTTACAGCCTACCGGGAACATCTCTTACAAAGGCTTGTGAAATGCAGTTTCTTTGCCGGCCTGATCTGGCTGAAGTACAACTTCTGCTCTGGGTGTGCTACATTGCCCTAGAGCTGAAAGGCACAACGTGCAGGGGTCTTTCCAAAGGGCGACTTGGGCCCCAAAGCATCTTCCTTCCAGCTCTTTGGGAAGCTAAGAAACAACTCGCACTGCACAGTGCTCTTACTGCCTACCGGGAACATCTCTTCCAAAGGCCTGTGAAACGCATTTTCTTTGCAGGCCTTATCTGGCTGAAGTACAACATCTGCTCTGGGTGTGGTACATTGCCCTGGAGCTGAAGGCACACCGTGCAGGCTTCTTTCCAAAGTGCGAGTTGGGCCCCAAAGCATCTTGCTTCCACCATTTTGGGAACCTCAGAAACAACTCGCTCTGCACAGTGCTCTTACAGCCTACCGGGAACATCTCTTACAAAGGCCTGTGAAACGCAGTTTCTTTGCAGGCCTGATATGGCTGAAGTACAACTTCTGCTCTAGGTGTGGTACAGTGCCCTAGAGCTGAAAGGCACAACGTGCAGGCCTCTTAAAAAATGGCAAGTTGGGCCCCACAGCATCTTTTTCCAGCTCTTTGGGAACCTAAGAAACAACTCGCTCTGCACAGTGCTCTTACAGCCTACCGGGAACATCTCTTCCAAAGGCCTGTGAAATGCAGTTTCTTTGCAGGCCTGACCTGGCAGAAGTAGAATTTCTGCTCTGGGTGTGCTACAGTGCCCTAGAGCTGAAAGGCACAACGTGCAGGCTTCTTTCCAAAGGGCGAGTTGGGCCCCACAGCATCTTGCTTCCAGCTGTTTGGGAAGCTAAGAAACAACTCGCTCTGCACAGTGCTCTTACAGCCTACCGGGAGCATCTCTTCCAATGGCCTGTGAAACGCAGTTTCTTTGCAGGCCTGATCTGGCTGAAGTAGAACTTCTGCTCTGGGTGTGCTAATTTGACCTAGAGCTGAAAGGCAGAACGTGCAGGCTTCTTTCCAAAGGGCGAGATGGCCCCCACAGCATCTTGCTTCCACCTATTTGGAAAGCTCAGAAACAGCTCGCTCTGCACGGTGGTCTTACAGCCTACCGGGAATATCTCTTACAAAGGCCTGTGAAACGCAGTTTCTTTGCAGGCCTGATCTGGCTGAAGTACAACTTCTGCTCTGGGTGTGCTACATTGCCCTAGAGCTGAAAGACACAACGTGCAGGCTTCTTTCCAAAGGACGAGTTGGGCCCCACAGCATCTTGCTTCCAGCTCTTTGGGAAGCTAAGAAACAACTCGCTCTGCACAGTGCTCTTACAGCCTACCGGGAACATCTCTTCCAAAGGCCTGTGAAACGCAGTTTCTTTGCAGGCCTCATCTGGCTGAAGTACAACTTCTGCACTGGGTGTGCTACATTGCCCTAGAGCTGAAAGGCGCATCGTGCAGGCTTCTTTCCAAAGGGCGAGTTGGGCCCCACAGCTTCTTGCTTCCAGCTCTTTGGAAAGCTAAGAAACAACTCGCTCTGCACAGTGCTCTTACAGCCTACCGGGAACATCTCTTCCAAAGGCCTGTGAAACGCAGTTTCTTTGCAGGCCTGATCTGGCTGAAGTAGAACTTCTGCTCTGAGTGTGCTACATTGCCCTAGAGCTGAAAGGCACAACGTGCTGTCTCCTTTCAAAAGGGCGAGCTGGGCCCCAAAGCATCTTGCTTCCAGCTCTTTGGGAAGCTAAGAAACAACTCGCTCTGCACACTGCTCTTACAGCCTACCGGGAACATCTCTTACAAAAGCCTGAGAAATGCAGTTTCTTTGCAGGCCTGATCTGGCTGAAGTACAACTTCTGCTCCTGGTGTGCTACATTGCCCTAGAGCTGAAAGGCCCAACGTGCAGGCTTCTTTCCAGAGGGCGAGTTGGGCCCCACAGCACCTTGCTTCCAGCTCTTTGGGAAGCTAAGAAACAACTCCCTCTGCACAGTACTCTTACAGCCTACCGGGAACATCTCTTCCAAAGGCCTGTGAAACGCAGTTTCTTTGCAGGCCTCATATGGCTGAAGTACAACTTCTGCTCTAGGTGTGCTACAGTGCCCTAGAGCTGAAAGGCACAACGTGCAGGCATCTTAAAAAATGGCGAGTTGGGCCCCACAGCATCTTGCTTCCAGCTCTTTGGGAACCTAAGAAACAACTCGCTCTGCACAGTGCTCTTACAGCCTACCGGGAACATCTCTTACAAAGGCCTGTGAAATGCAGTTTCTTTGCAGACCTGATCTGGCTGAAGTACAACTTCTGCTCTTTGTGTGCTACATTGCCCTAGAGCTGAAAGGCACAACGTGCAGGCTTCTTTCCAAAGGGCGAGTTGGGCCCCACAGCTTCTTGCTTCCAGCTCTTTGGGAAGCTAAGAAACAACTCGCTCTGCACAGTGCTCTTACAGCCTACCGGGAACATCTCTTCCAAAGGCCTGTGAAACGCAGTTTCTTTGCAGGCCTGATGTGGCTGAAGTAGAACTTCTGATCTGAGGGTGCTACATTGCCCTAGAGCTATAAGGCACAACGTGCTGTCTCCTTTCAAAAGGGTGAGTTGGGCCCCAAAGCATCTTGCTTCCAGCTCTCTGGGAAGCTAAGAAACCACTCGCTCTGCACAGTGCTCTTACAGCCTACCGGGAACATCTCTTACAAAGGCCTGTGAAACGCAGTTTCTTTGCAGGCCTGATCTGGCTGAAGTACAACATCTGCTCTGGGTGTGGTACATTGCCCTAGAGCTGAAAGGCACAACGTGCAGGCTTCTTTCCAAAGGGCGAGTTGGGCCCCGCAGCTTCTTGCTTCCAGCTGTTTGGGAAGCTAAGAAACAACTCGCTCTGCACAGTGCTCTTACAGCCTACCGGGAACATCTCTTACAAAGGCCTGTGAAATGCAGTTTCTTTGCAGACCTGATCTGGCTGAAGAACAACTTCTGCTCTTTGTGTGCTACATTGCCCTAGACCTGAAAGGCACATCGTGCAGGCTTCTTTCCAATGGGCGAGTTGGGCCCCACAGCTTCTTGCTTCCAGCTCTTTGGGAAGCTAAGAAACAACTCGCTCTGCACAGTGCTCTTACAGCCTACCGGGAACATCTCTTCCAAAGGCCTGTGAAACGCAGTTTCTTTGCAGGCCTGATCTGGCTGAAGTAGAACTTCTGCTCTGAGTGTGCTACATTGCCCTAGAGATGAAAGGCACAACGTGCTGTCTCCTTTCAAAAGGGCGAGCTGGGCCCCAAAGCATCTTGCTTCCAGCTCTTTGGGAAGCTAAGAAACAACTCGCTCTGCACACTGCTCTTACAGCCTACCGGGAACATCTCTTACAAAAGCCTGTGAAATGCAGTTTCTTTGCAGGCCTGATCTGGCTGAAGTACAACTTCTGCTCTGGGTGTGCTACATTGCCCTAGAGCTGAAAGGCCCAACGTGCAGGCTTCTGTCCAGAGGGTGAGTTGGGCCCCACAGCACCTTGCTTCCAGCTCTTTGGGAAGCTAAGAAACAACTCCCTCTGCACAGTACTCTTACACCCTACCGGGAACATCTCTTCCAAAGGCCTGTGAAACGCAGTTTCTTTGCAGACCTGATCTGGCTGAAGTACAACTTCTGCTCTTTGTGTGCTACATTGCCCTAGAGCTGGAAGGCACAACGTGCAGGCTTCTTTCCAAAGGGCGAGTTGGGTCCCACAGATTCTTGCTTCCAGCTCTTTGGGAAGCTAAGAAACAACTCGCTCTGCACAGTGGTCTTACAGCCTACTGGGAACATCTCTTCCAAAGGCCTGTGTAACGCAGTTTCTTTGCAGGCCTGATCTGGCTGAAGTACAACTTCTGCTCTGGGTGTGCTACATTGACCTAGAGCTGAAAGGCACAACGTGCAGGCCTCTTAAAAAACGGCAAGTTGGGCCCCACAGCATCTTGCTTGCAGCTCTTTGGGAACCTAAGAAACAACTCGCTCTGCACAGTGCTCTTACAGCCTACTGGGAACATCTCTTCCAAAGGCCTGTGAAACGCAGTTTCTTTGCAGGCCTGATCTGGCTGAAGTAGAACTTCTGCTCTGAGGGTGCTACCTTGTCCTAGAGCTGAAAGGCACAACGCGCTGTCTCCTTTCAATAGGGCGAGTTGGGCCCCAAAGCATCTTGCTTCCAGCTCTTTGGGAAGCTAAGAAACAACTCGCTCTGCACAGTGCTCTTACAGCCTACCAGGAGCATCTCTTCCAATGGCCTGTGAAACGCAGTTTCTTTGCAGGCCTGAAATGGCTGAAGTACAACTTCTGCTCTGGGTGTGCTACATTGACCTAGAGCTGAAAGGCACAACGTGCAGGCCTCTTAAAAAACGGCAAGTCGGGCCCCACAGCATCTTGCTTGCAGCTCTTTGGGAAGCTAAGAAACAACTCGCTCTGCACAGTGCTCTTACAGCCTACCGGGAACATCTCTTACAAAGGCCTGTGAAATGCAGTTTCTTTGCAGGCCTGATCTGGCTGACGTAGAATTTCTGCTCTGGGTGTGCTACAGTGTCCTAGAGCTGAAAGGCACAACGTGCAGGCTTCTTTCCAAAGGGCGACTTGGGCCCCAAAGCATCTTCCTTCCAGCTCTTTGGGAAGCTAAGAAACAACTCGCACTGCACAGTGCTCTTACAGCCTACCGGGAACATCTCTTCCAAAGGCCTGTGAAACGCATTTTCTTTGCAGGCCTTATCTGGCTGAAGTACAACATCTGCTCTGGGTGTGGTACATTGCCCTGGAGCTGAAGGCGCAACGTGCAGGCTTCTTTCCAAAGTGCGAGTTGGGCCCCAAAGCATCTTGCTTCCACCATTTTGGGAACCTCAGAAACAACTCGCTCTGCACAGTGATCTTACAGCCTACCGGGAACATCTCTTACAAAGGCCTGTGAAACGCAGTTTCTTTGCAGGCCTGATCTGGCTGAAGTACAACATCTGCTCTGGGTGTGGTACATTGCCCTAGATCTGAAAGGCACAACGTGCAGGCTTGTTTCCAAAGGGCGAGTTGGGCCCCACAGCTTCTTGCTTCCAGCTGTTTGGGAAGCTAAGAAACAACTCGCTCTGCACAGTGCTCTTACAGCCTACCGGGAGCATCTCTTCCAATGGCCTGTGAAACGCAGTTTCTTTGCAGGCCTGATCTGGCTGAATTATAACTTCTGCTCTGGGTGTGCTACTTTGACCTAGAGCTGAAAGGCAGAACGTGCAGGCTTCTTTCCAAAGGGCGAGATGGCCCCCACAGCATCTTGCTTCCAGCTCTTTGGGAAGCTAAGAAACAACTCGCTCTGCACAGTGCTCTTACAGCCTACCGGGAGCATCTCTTCCAATGGCCTGTGAAACGCAGTTTCTTTGCAGGCCTGATCTGGCTGAAGTAGAACTTCTGCTCTGGGTGTGCTACTTTGACCTGGAGCTGAAAGGCAGAACGTGCAGGCTTCTTTCCAAAGGGCGAGATGGCCCCCACAGCATCTTGCTTCCACCTATTTGGAAAGCTCAGAAACAGCTCGCTCTGCACAGTGCTCTTACAGCCTACCGGGAATATCTCTTACAAAGGCCTGAGACACGCAGTTTCTTTGCAGGCCTGATCTGGCTGAAATACAACTTCTGCTCTGGGTGTGCTACATTGCCCTAGAGTTGAAAGACAAAACGTGCAGGCTTCTTTCCAAAGTGCGAGTTGGGCCCCACAGCATCTTCTTCCAGCTCTTTGGGAAGCTAAGAAACAACTCGCTCTGCACAGTGCTCTTACAGCCTACCGGGAACATCTCTTCCAAAGAGCTGTGAAACGCAGTTTCTTTGCAGGCCTGATGTGGCTGAAGTACAACTTCTGCTCTGGGTGTGCTACATTGCCCTAGAGCTGAAAGGCACAACGTGCAGGCTTCTTTCCAAAGGGTGATTTGGGTCCCACAGCATCTTGCTTCCAGCTCTTTGGGAAGCTAAGAAACAACTCGCTCTGCACAGTGCTCTCACGGCCTACAGGGAACATCTCTTCCAAAGGCATGTTAAACGCAGTTTCTTTGCAGGCCTGATCTGTCTGAAATGGAACTTCTGCTCTGGGTGTGCTACTTTGCCCTAGAGCTGAAAGGCACAATGTGCAGGCTGCTTCACAAAGGGCGAGTTGGGCCCCACAGCATCTTGCTTCCAGCTCTTTGGGAGGCTAAGAAACAACTCCCTCTGCACAGTGCTCTTACAGCCTACCGGGAACATATCTTACAAAGGCCTGTGAAATGCAGTTTCTTTGCAGGCCTGATCTGGCTGAAGTAGGACTTCTGCTCTGGGTGTGCTACATTGCCCTAGAGCTGAAAGGCACAACGTGCTGTCTCCTTTCCAAAGGGCGAGTTGGGCCCCACAGCATTTTGCTTCCAGCTCTATGGGAATCTAAGATACAACTCGCTCTGCACAGTTCTCTTACAGCCTACCGGGAACATCTCTTCCAAAGGCTTGTGAAAAGCAGTTTCTTTGGAGGCCTGATCTGGCTGAAGTAGAACTTCTGCTCTCGGTGTGCTACATTGCCCTAGAGCTGAAAGGCACAACGTGCAGTCTTCTTGACAAAGGGCGAGTTGGGCCCCAGAGCATTTTGCTTCCAGCTCTTTGGCAAGCTAGGAAACAACTCGCTCTGCAAAGTGCTCTTACAGCCTACCGGGAACATCTCTTCCAAAGGCCTGTGAAACGCAGTTTCTTTGCAGGCCTGATCTGGCTGAAGTACAACTTCTGCTCTGGGTGTGCTACATTGCCCTAGAGCTGAAAGGCACAACGTGCAGGCTTCTTTCCAAAGGCCGAGTTGGGCCCCACAGCATCTTGCTTCCAGCTCTTTGGGAAGCTAAGAAACAACTCGCTCTGCACAGTGCTCTTACAGCCTACCGGGAACATCTCTTCCAAAGACCTGTGAAACGCAGTTTCTCCGCAGGCCTGAACTGGCAGAAGTAGAACTTCTGCTCTGGGTGTGCTACATTGCCCCAGAGCTGAAAGGCACAACGTGCAGGCTTCTGTCCAAAGGGAGAGTTGGGCAGCACAGCATCTTGCTTCCAGCTCTTTGGGAAGCTAAGAAACAAGTCGCTCTGCACAGTGCTCTTACAGCCTACCGGGAACATCTCTTCCAGAGGAATGAGAAACGCAGATTCTTTCCAGGCCTGATCTGGCTGAAGTAGAACTTCTGCTCTGGGTGTGCTACATTGCCCCAGAGCTGAAAGGCACAACATGCAGGCTTCTGTCCAAAGGGAGAGTTGGGCAGCACAGCATCTTTCTTCCAGCTCTTTGGGAAGCTAAGAAACAACTCGCTCTGCACAGTGCTCTTACAGCCTACCGGGAACATCTCTTCCAAAGGAATGTGAAACACAGTTCCTTTGCAGGCCTGATCTGGCTGAAGTACAACTTCTGCTCTGGGTGTGCTACATTGCCCTAGAGCTGAAAGGCACAACGTGCAGGCTTCTTTCCAAAGGGCGAGTTTTGCCCCACAGCATCTTGCTTCCAGCTCTTTGGGAAGCAAAGAAACAATTCGCTCTGCACAGTGCTCTTACAGCCTACCGGGAACATCTCTTCCAAAGGCCTGTGAAATGCAGTTTCTTTGCAGGCCTGATATGGCTGAAGTACAACTTCTGCTCTAGGTGTACTACAGTGCCCTAGAGCTGAAAGGCACAACGTGCAGGCCTCTTAAAAAATGGCGAGTTGTCCCCACAGCATCTTGCTTCCAGCTCTTTGGGAAGCTAAGAAACAACTCGCTCTGCACAGTGCTCTTACAGCCTACCGGGAGCATCTCTTCCAATGGCCTGTGAAACGCAGTTTCTTTGCAGGCCTGATCTGGCTGAAGTAGAACTTCTGCTCTGGGTGTGCTACTTTGACCTAGAGCTGAAAGGCAGAACGTGCAGGCTTCTTTCCAAAGGGCGAGATGGCCCCCACAGCATCTTGCTTCCACCTATTTGGAAAGCTCAGAAACAGCTCGCTCTGCACAGTGCTATTACAGCCTACCGGGAATATGTCTTACAAAGGCCTGTGAAACGCAGTTTCTTTGCAGGCCTGATCTGGCTGAAGTACAACTTCTGCTCTGGGTGTGCTACATTGCCCTAGAGCTGAAAGGCACAACGTGCTGTCTCCTTTCAAAAGGGCGAGCTGGGCCCCAAAGCATCTTGCTTCCAGCTCTTTGGGAAGCTAAGAAACAACTCGCTCTGCACACTGCTCTTACAGCCTACCGGGAACATCTCTTACAAAAGCCTGTGAAATGCAGTTTCTTTGCAGGACTGATCTGGCTGAAGTACAACTTCTGCTCTGGGTGTGCTACATTGCCCTAGAGCTGAAAGGCCCAACGTGCAGGCTTCTTTCCAGAGGGCGAGTTGGGCCCCACAGCACCTTGCTTCCAGCTCTTTGGGAAGCTAAGAAACAACGCCCTCTGCACAGTACTCTTACAGCCTACCGGGAACATCTCTTCCAAAGGCCTGTGAAACGCAGTTTCTTTGCAGGCCTGATATGGCTGAAGTACAACTTCCGCTCTAGGTGAGCTACAGTGCCCTAGAGCTGAAAGGCACAACGTGCCGGCCTCTTAAAAAATGGTGAGTTGGGCCCCACAGCATCTTGCTTCCAGGTCTTTGGGAACCTAAGAAACAACTCGCTCTGCACAGTGCTCTCACAGCCTACCGGGAACATCTCTTACAAAGGCCTGTGAAATGCAGTTTCTTTGCAGACCTGATCTGGCTGAAGTACAACTTCTGCTCTTTGTGTGCTACATTGCCCTAGAGCTGAAAGGCACAACGTGCAGGCCTCTCAAAAAATGGCAAGTTGGGCCCCACAGCATCTTTTTCCAGCTCTTTGGGAACCTAAGAAACAACTCGCTCTGCACAGTGTTCTTACAGCCTACCGGGAACATCTCTTACAAAGGCCTGTGAAATGCAGTTTCTTTGCAGGCCTGACCTGGCAGAAGTAGAATTTCTGCTCTGGGTGTGCTACAGTGCCCTAAGGCTGAAAGGCACAACGTGCAGGCTTCTTTCCAAAGGGCGAGTTGGGCCCCACAGCATCTTGCTTCCAGCTGTTTGGGAAGCTAAGAAACAACTCGCTCTGCACAGTGCTCTTACAGCCTACCGGGAGCATCTCTTCCAATGGCCTGTGAAACGCAGTTTCTTTGCAGGCCTGATCTGGCTGAAGTAGAACTTCTGCTCTGGGTGTGCTAATTTGACCTAGAGCTGAAAGGCAGAACGTGCAGGCTTCTTTCCAAAGGGCGAGATGGCCCCCACAGCATCTTGCTTCCACCTATTTGGAAAGCTCAGAAACAGCTCGCTCTGTACAGTGCTCTTACAGCCTACCGGGAACATCTCTTCCAAAGGCCTGTGAAACGCAGTTTCTTTGCAGGCCTCATCTGGCTGAAGTACAACTTCTGCACTGGGTGTGCTACATTGCCCTAGAGCTGAAAGGCACAACGTGCAGGCTTCTTTCCAAAGTGCGAGTTGGGCCCCACAGCATCTTCTTCCAGCTCTTTGGGAAGCTAAGAAACAACTCGCTCTGCACAGTGCTCTTACAGCCTACCGGGAACATCTCTTCCAAAGAGCTGTGAAACGCAGTTTCTTTGCAGGCCTGATGTGGCTGAAGTACAACTTCTGCTCTGGGTGTGCTACATTGCCCTAGAGCTGAAAGACACAACGTGCAGGCTTCTTTCCAAAGGACGAGTTGGGCCCCACAGCATCTTGCTTATAGCTCTTTGGGAAGCTAAGAAACAACTCGCTCTGCACAGTGCTCTTACAGCCTACCGGGAACATCTCTTCCAAAGGCCTGTGAAACGCAGTTTCTTTGCAGGCCTCATCTGGCTGAAGTACAACTTCTGCACTGGGTGTGCTACATTGCCCTAGAGCTGAAAGGCGCAATGTGCAGGCTTCTTTCCAAAGTGCGAGTTGGGCCCCAAAGAATCTTGCTTCCAGCTCTTTGGGAAGCTAAGAAACAACTCGCTCTGCACAGTGCTCTTACAGCCTATCGGGAACATCACTTACAAAGGCCTGTGAAACGCAGTTTCTTTGCAGGCATGATCTGGCTGAAGTACAACTTCTGCTCTGGGTGTGCTACATTGCCCTAGAGCTGAAAGGCACAACGTGCAGGCTTCTGTCCAAAGGGGGAGTTGGGCCCCACAGCATCTTGCTTCCAGCTCTTTGGCAAGCTAGGAAACAACTCGCTCTGCAAAGTGCTCTTACAGCCTACCGGGAACATCTCTTCCAAAGGCCTGTGAAACGCAGTTTCTTTGCAGGCCTGATCTGGCTGAAGTACAACTTCTGCTCTGGGTGTGCTACATTGCCCTAGAGCTGAAAGGCACAACGTGCAGTCTTCTTTCCAAAGGCCGAGTTGGGCCCCACAGCATCTTGCTTCCAGCTCTTTGGGAAGCTAAGAAACAACTCGCTCTGCACAGTGCTCTGACAGCCTACCGGGAACATCTCTTACAAAGGCCTGTGAAATGCAGTTTCTTTGCAGGCCTGATCTGGCAGAAGTAGAATTTCTGCTCTGGGTGTGCTACATTGCCCTAGAGCTGAAAGGCACAACGTGCAGGCTTCTTTCCAAAGGGTGCGTTGGGCCTCACAGCATCTTGCTTCCAGCTCTTTGGGAAGCTAAGAAACAAGTCGCTCTGCACAGTGCTCTTACAGCCTACCGGGAACATCACTTCCAGAGGAATGTGAAACGCAGATTCTTTCCAGGCCTGATCTGGCTGAAGTAGAACTTCTGCTCTGGGTGTGCTACATTGCCCCAGAGCTGAAAGGCACAACATGCAGGCTTCTGTCCAAAGGGAGAGTTGGGCAGCACAGCATCTTTCTTCCAGCTCTTTGGGAAGCTAAGAAACAAGTCGTTCTGCACAGTGCTCTTACAGCCTACCGGGAACATCTCTTCCAAAGGAATGTGAAACGCAGTTCCTTTGCAGGCCTGATCTGGCTGAAGTACAACTTCTGCTCTGGGTGTGCTACATTGCCCAAGAGCTGAAAGGCACAACGTGCAGGCTTCTTTCCAAAGGGCGAGTTTTGCCCCACAGCATCTTGCTTCCAGCTCTTTGGGAACCTAAGAAACAACTCGCTCTGCACAGTGATCTTACAGCCTACCGGGAACATCTCTTACAAAGGCCTGTGAAATGCAGTTTCTTTGCAGGCCTGACCTGGCAGAAGTAGAATTTCTGCTCTGGGTGTGCTACAGTGCCCTAGAGCTGAAAGGCACAACGTGCTGGCTTCTTTCCAAAGGGCGAGTTGGGACCCACAGCATCTTGCTTCCAGCTGTTTGGGAAGCTAAGAAACAACTCGCTCTGCACAGTGCTCTTACAGCCTACCGGGAGCATCTCTTCCAATGGTCTGTGAAACGCAGTTTCTTTGCAGGCCTGATCTGGCTGAAGTAGAACTTCTGCTCTGGGTGTGCTACTTTGACCTAGAGCTGAAAGGCAGAACGTGCAGGCTTCTTTCCAAAGGGCGAGATGGCCCCCACAGCATCTTGCTTCCACCTATTTGGAAAGCTCAGAAACAGCTCGCTCTGCACGGTGCTCTTACAGCCTACCGGGACTATCTCTTACAAAGGCCTGTGAAACGCAGTTTCTTTGCAGGCCTGATCTGGCTGAAGTACAACTTCTGCTCTGGGTGTGCTACATTGCCCCAGAGCTGAAAGGACAGCGTGCAGGCTTCTGTCCAAAGGGAGAGTTGGGCAGCACAGCATCTTGCTTCCAGCGCCTTGGGAAGCTAAGAAACAAGTCGCTCTGCACAGTGCTCTTACAGCCTACCGGGAACATCTCTTCCAGAGGAATGTGAAACGCAGATTCTTTCCAGGCCTGATCTGGCTGAAGTAGAACTTCTGCTCTGGGTGTGCTACATTGCCCCAGAGCTGAAAGGCACAACATGCAGGCTTCTGTCCAAAGGGAGAGTTGGGCAGCACAGCATCTTTCTTCCAGCTCTTTGGGAAGCTAAGAAACAAGTCGCTCTGCACAGTGCTCTTACAGCCTACCGGGAACATCTCTTCCAAAGGAATGTGAAACGCAGTTCCTTTGCAGGCCTGATCTGGCTGAAGTAGAACTTCTGCTCTGGGTGTGCTACATTGCCCTAGAGCTGAAAGGCACAACGTGCAGGCTTCTTTCCAAAGGGCGAGTTTTGCCCCACAGCATCTTGCTTCCAGCTCTTTGGGAAGCAAAGAAACAATTCGCTCTGCACAGTGCTCTTACAGCCTACCGGGAACATCTCTTCCAAAGGCCTGTGAAATGCAGTTTCTTTGCAGGCCTGATATGGCTGAAGTACAACTTCTGCTCTAGGTGTGCTACAGTGCCCTAGAGCTGAAAGGCACAACGTGCAGGCCTCTTAAAAAATGGCGAGTTGTGCCCCACAGCATCTTGCTTCCAGCTCTTTGGGAAGCTAAGAAACAACTCGCTCTGCACAGTGCTCTTACAGCCTACCGGGAGCATCTCTTCCAATGGCCTGTGAAACGCAGTTTCTTTGCAGGCCTGATCTGGCTGAAGTAGAACTTCTGCTCTGGGTGTGCTACTTTGACCTAGAGCTGAAAGGCAGAGCGTGCAGGCTTCTTTCCAAAGGGCGAGATGGCCCCCACAGCATCTTGCTTCCACCTATTTGGAAAGCTCAGAAACAGCTCGCTCTGCACAGTGCTATTACAGCCTACCGGGAATATGTCTTACAAAGGCCTGTGAAACGCAGTTTCTTTGCAGGCCTGATCTGGCTGAAGTACAACTTCTGCTCTGGGTGTGCTACATTGCCCTAGAGCTGAAAGGCACAACGTGCTGTCTCCTTTCAAAAGGGCGAGCTGGGCCCCAAAGCATCTTGCTTCCAGCTCTTTGGGAAGCTAAGAAACAACTCGCTCTGCACACTGCTCTTACAGCCTACCGGGAACATCTCTTACAAAAGCCTGTGAAATGCAGTTTCTTTGCAGGACTGATCTGGCTGAAGTACAACTTCTGCTCTGGGTGTGCTACATTGCCCTAGATCTGAAAGGCACAACGTGCAGGCTTCTTTCCAAAGGGCGAGTTGGGCCCCACAGCTTCTTGCTTCCAGCTGTTTGGGAAGCTAAGAAACAACTCGCTCTGCACAGTGCTCTGACAGCCTACCGGGAGCATCTCTTCCAATGGCCTGTGAAACGCAGTTTCTTTGCAGGCCTGATCTGGCTGAATTATAACTTCTGCTCTGGGTGTGCTACTTTGACCTAGAGCTGAAAGGCAGAACGTGCAGGCTTCTTTCCAAAGGGCGAGATGGCCCCCACAGCATCTTGCTTCCAGCTCTTTGGGAAGCTAAGAAACAACTCGCTCTGCACAGTGCTCTTACAGCCTACCGGGAGCATCTCTTCCAATGGCCTGTGAAACGCAGTTTCTTTGCAGGCCTGATCTGGCTGAAGTAGAACTTCTGCTCTGGGTGTGCTACTTTGACCTGGAGCTGAAAGGCAGAACGTGCAGGCTTCTTTCCAAAGGGCGAGTTGGGCCCCACAGCATTTTGCTTCCAGCTCTATGGGAATGCTAAGATACAACTCGCTCTGCACAGTTCTCTTACAGCCTACCGGGAACATCTCTTCCAAAGGCTTGTGAAAAGCAGTTTCTTTGGAGGCCTGATCTGGCTGAAGTAGAACTTCTGCTCTCGGTGTGCTACATTGCCCAAGAGCTGAAAGGCACAACGTGCAGTCTTCTTGACAAAGGGCGAGTTGGGCCCCACAGCATCTTGCTTCCAGCTCTTTGGCAAGCTAGGAAACAACTCGCTCTGCAAAGTGCTCTTACAGCCTACCGGGAACATCTCTTCCAAAGGCCTGTGAAACGCAGTTTATTTGCAGGCCTGATCTGGCTGAAGTACAACTTCTGCTCTGGGTGTGCTACATTGCCCTAGAGCTGAAAGGCACAACGTGCAGGCTTCTTTCCAAAGGCCGAGTTGGGCCCCACAGCATCTTGCTTCCAGCTCTTTGGGAAGCTAAGAAACAACTCGCTCTGCACAGTGCTCTTACAGCCTACCGGGAACATCTCTTCCAAAGACCTGTGAAACGCAGTTTCTCCGCAGGCCTGAACTGGCAGAAGTAGAACTTCTGCTCTGGGTGTGCTACATTGCCCCAGAGCTGAAAGGCACAACGTGCAGGCTTCTGTCCAAAGGGAGAGTTGGGCAGCACAGCATCTTGCTTCCAGCTCTTTGGGAAGCTAAGAAACAAGTCGCTCTGCACAGTGCTCTTACAGCCCACCGGGAACATCTCTTCCAGAGGAATGTGAAACGCAGATTCTTTCCAGGCCTGATCTGGCTGAAGTAGAACTTCTGCTCTGGGTGTGCTACATTGCCCCAGAGCTGAAAGGCACAACATGCAGGATTCTGTCCAAAGGGAGAGTTGGGCAGCACAGCATCTTTCTTCCAGCTCTTTGGGAAGCTAAGAAACAACTCGCTCTGCACAGTGCTCTTACAGCCTACCGGGAACATCTCTTCCAAAGGAATGTGAAACACAGTTCCTTTGCAGGCCTGATCTGGCTGAAGTACAACTTCTGCTCTGGGTGTGCTACATTGCCCTAGAGCTGAAAGGCACAACGTGCAGGCTTCTTTCCAAAGGGCGAGTTTTGCCCCACAGCATCTTGCTTCCAGCTCTTTGGGAAGCAAAGAAACAATTCGCTCTGCACAGTGCTCTTACAGCCTACCGGGAACATCTCTTCCAAAGGCCTGTGAAATGCAGTTTCTTTGCAGGCCTGATATGGCTGAAGTACAACTTCTGCTCTAGGTGTGCTACAGTGCCCTAGAGCTGAAAGGCACAACGTGCAGGCCTCTTAAAAAATGGCGAGTTGTCCCCACAGCATCTTGCTTCCAGCTCTTTGGGAAGCTAAGAAACAACTCGCTCTGCACAGTGCTCTTACAGCCTACCGGGAGCATCTCTTCCAATGGCCTGTGAAACGCAGTTTCTTTGCAGGCCTGATCTGGCTGAAGTAGAACTTCTGCTCTGGGTGTGCTACTTTGACCTAGAGCTGAAAGGCAGAACGTGCAGGCTTCTTTCCAAAGGGCGAGATGGCCCCCACAGCATCTTGCTTCCACCTATTTGGAAATCTCAGAAACAGCTCGCTCTGCACAGTGCTATTACAGCCTACCGGGAATATGTCTTACAAAGGCCTGTGAAACGCAGTTTCTTTGCAGACCTGATCTGGCTGAAGTACAACTTCTGCTCTTTGTGTGCTACATTGCCCTAGAGCTGAAAGGCACAACGTGCAGGCTTCTTTCCAAAGGGCGAGTTGGGCCCCACAGCTTCTTGCTTCCAGCTCTTTGGGAAGCTAAGAAACAACTCGCTCTGCACAGTGCTCTTACAGCCTACCGGGAACATCTCTTCCAAAGGCCTGTGAAACGCAGTTTCTTTGCAGGCCTGATGTGGCTGAAGTAGAACTTCTGATCTGAGGGTGCTACATTGCCCTAGAGCTGAAAGGCACAACGTGCTGTCTCCTTTCAAATGGGTGAGTTGGGCCCCAAAGCATCTTGCTTCCAGCTCTCTGGGAAGCTAAGAAACCACTCGCTCTGCACAGTGCTCTTACAGCCTACCGGGAACATGTCTTACAAAGGCTTGTGAAATGCAGTTTCTTTGCCGGCCTGATCTGGCTGAAGTACAACTTCTGCTCTGGGTGTGCTACATTGCCCTAGAGCTGAAAGGCACAACGTGCAGGCTTCTTTCCAAAGGGCGACTTGGGCCCCACAGCATCTTGCTTCCAGCTGTTTGGGAAGCTAAGAAACAACTCGCTCTGCACAGTGCTCTTACAGCCTACCGGGAGCATCTCTTCCAATGGCCTGTGAAACGCAGTTTCTTTGCAGGCCTGATCTGGCTGAAGTAGAACTTCTGCTCTGGGTGTGCTAATTTGACCTAGAGCTGAAAGGCAGAACGTGCAGGCTTCTTTCCAAAGGGCGAGATGGCCCCCACAGCATCTTGCTTCCACCTATTTGGAAAGCTCAGAAACAGCTCGCTCTGCACAGTGCTCTTACAGCCTACCGGGAACATCTCTTCCAAAGGCCTGTGAAACGCAGTTTCTTTGCAGGCCTCATCTGGCTGAAGTACAACTTCTGCACTGGGTGTGCTACATTGCCCTAGAGCTGAAAGGCGCAACGTGCAGGCTTCTTTCCAAAGTGCGAGTTGGGCCCCACAGCATCTTCTTCCAGCTCTTTGGGAAGCTAAGAAACAACTCGCTCTGCACAGTGCTCTTACAGCCTACCGGGAACATCTCTTCCAAAGAGCTGTGAAACGCAGTTTCTTTGCAGGCCTGATGTGGCTGAAGTACAACTTCTGCTCTGGGTGTGCTACATTGCCCTAGAGCTGAAAGACACAACGTGCAGGCTTCTTTCCAAAGGACGAGTTGGGCCCCACAGCATCTTGCTTATAGCTCTTTGGGAAGCTAAGAAACAACTCGCTCTGCACAGTGCTCTTACAGCCTACCGGGAACATCTCTTCCAAAGGCCTGTGAAACGCAGTTTCTTTGCAGGCCTCATCTGGCTGAAGTACAACTTCTGCACTGGGTGTGCTACATTGCCCTAGAGCTGAAAGGCGCAATGTGCAGGCTTCTTTCCAAAGGGTGCGTTGGGCCTCACAGCATCTTGCTTCCAGCTCTTTGGGAAGCTAAGAAACAAGTCGCTCTGCACAGTGCTCTTACAGCCTACCGGGAACATCTCTTCCAGAGGAATGTGAAACGCAGATTCTTTCCAGGCCTGATCTGGCTGAAGTAGAACTTCTGCTCTGGGTGTGCTACATTGCCCCAGAGCTGAAAGGCACAACATGCAGGCTTCTGTCCAAAGGGAGAGTTGGGCAGCACAGCATCTTTCTTCCAGCTCTTTGGGAAGCTAAGACACAAGTCGTTCTGCACAGTGCTCTTACAGCCTACCGGGAACATCTCTTCCAAAGGAATGTGAAACGCAGTTCCTTTGCAGGCCTGATCTGGCTGAAGTACAACTTCTGCTCTGGGTGTGCTACATTGCCCAAGAGCTGAAAGGCACAACGTGCAGGCTTCTTTCCAAAGGGCGAGTTTTGCCCCACAGCATCTTGCTTCCAGCTCATTGGGAACCTAAGAAACAACTCGCTCTGCACAGTGATCTTACAGCCTACCGGGAACATCTCTTACAAAGGCCTGTGAAATGCAGTTTCTTTGCAGGCCTGACCTGGCAGAAGTAGAATTTCTGCTCTGGGTGTGCTACAGTGCCCTAGAGCTGAAAGGCACAACGTGCTGGCTTCTTTCCAAAGGGCGAGTTGGGACCCACAGCATCTTGCTTCCAGCTGTTTGGGAAGCTAAGAAACAACTCGCTCTGCACAGTGCTCTTACAGCCTACCGGGAGCATCTCTTCCAATGGTCTGTGAAACGCAGTTTCTTTGCAGGCCTGATCTGGCTGAAGTAGAACTTCTGCTCTGGGTGTGCTACTTTGACCTAGAGCTGAAAGGCAGAACGTGCAGGCTTCTTTCCAAAGGGCGAGATGGCCCCCACAGCATCTTGCTTCCACCTATTTGGAAAGCTCAGAAACAGCTCGCTCTGCACGGTGCTCTTACAGCCTACCGGGACTATCTCTTACAAAGGCCTGTGAAACGCAGTTTCTTTGCAGGCCTGATCTGGCTGAAGTACAACTTCTGCTCTGGGTGTGCTACATTGCCCCAGAGCTGAAAGGACAGCGTGCAGGCTTCTGTCCAAAGGGAGAGTTGGGCAGCACAGCATCTTGCTTCCAGCTCCTTGGGAAGCTAAGAAACAAGTCGCTCTGCACAGTGCTCTTACAGCCTACCGGGAACATCTCTTCCAGAGGAATGTGAAACGCAGATTCTTTCCAGGCCTGATCTGGCTGAAGTAGAACTCCTGTTCTGGGTGTGCTACATTGCCCCAGAGCTGAAAGGCACAACATGCAGGCTTCTGTCCAAAGGGAGAGTTGGGCAGCACAGCATCTTTCTTCCAGCTCTTTGGGAAGCTAAGAAACAAGTCGCTCTGCACAGTGCTCTTACAGCCTACCGGGAACATCTCTTCCAAAGGAATGTGAAACGCAGTTCCTTTGCAGGCCTGATCTGGCTGAAGTAGAACTTCTGCTCTGGGTGTGCTACATTGCCCTAGAGCTGAAAGGCACAACGTGCAGGCTTCTTTCCAAAGGGCGAGTTTTGCCCCACAGCATCTTGCTTCCAGCTCTTTGGGAAGCAAAGAAACAATTCGCTCTGCACAGCGCTCTTACAGCCTACCGGGAACATCTCTTCCAAAGGCCTGTGAAATGCAGTTTCTTTGCAGGCCTGATATGGCTGAAGTACAACTTCTGCTCTAGGTGTGCTACAGTGCCCTAGAGCTGAAAGGCACAACGTGCAGGCCTCTTAAAAAATGGCGAGTTGTGCCCCACAGCATCTTGCTTCCAGCTCTTTGGGAAGCTAAGAAACAACTCGCTATGCACAGTGCTCTTACAGCCTACCGGGAGCATCTCTTCCAATGGCCTGTGAAACGCAGTTTCTTTGCAGGCCTGATCTGGCTGAAGTAGAACTTCTGCTCTGGGTGTGCTACTTTGACCTAGAGCTGAAAGGCAGAACGTGCAGGCTTCTTTCCAAAGGGCGAGATGGCCCCCACAGCATCTTGCTTCCACCTATTTGGAAAGCTCAGAAACAGCTCGCTCTGCACAGTGCTATTACAGCCTACCGGGAATATGTCTTACAAAGGCCTGTGAAACGCAGTTTCTTTGCAGGCCTGATCTGGCTGAAGTACAACTTCTGCTCTGGGTGTGCTACATTGCCCTAGAGCTGAAAGGCACAACGTGCTGTCTCCTTTCAAAAGGGCGAGCTGGGCCCCAAAGCATCTTGCTTCCAGCTCTTTGGGAAGCTAAGAAACAACTCGCTCTGCACACTGCTCTTACAGCCTACCGAGAACATCTCTTACAAAAGCCTGTGAAATGCAGTTTCTTTGCAGGACTGATCTGGCTGAAGTACAACTTCTGCTCTGGGTGTGCTACATTGCCCTAGAGCTGAAAGGCCCAACGTGCAGGCTTCTTTCCAGAGGGCGAGTTGGGCCCCACAGCACCTTGCTTCCAGCTCTTTGGGAAGCTAAGAAACAACGCCCTCTGCACAGTACTCTTACAGCCTACCGGGAACATCTCTTCCAAAGGCCTGTGAAACGCAGTTTCTTTGCAGGCCTGATATGGCTGAAGTACAACTTCCGCTCTAGGTGAGCTACAGTGCCCTAGAGCTGAAAGGCACAACGTGCCGGCCTCTTAAAAAATGGTGAGTTGGGCCCCACAGCATCTTGCTTCCAGGTCTTTGGGAACCTAAGAAACAACTCGCTCTGCACAGTGCTCTCACAGCCTACCGGGAACATCTCTTACAAAGGCCTGTGAAATGCAGTTTCTTTGCAGACCTGATCTGGCTGAAGTACAACTTCTGCTCTTTGTGTGCTACATTGCCCTAGAGCTGAAAGGCACAACGTGCAGGCTTCTTTCCAAAGGGCGAGTTGGGCCCCACAGCTTCTTGCTTCCAGCTCTTTGGGAAGCTAAGAAACAACTCGCTCTGCACAGTGCTCTTACAGCCTACCGGGAACATCTCTTCCAAAGGCCTGTGAAACGCAGTTTCTTTGCAGGCCTGATGTGGCTGAAGTAGAACTTCTGATCTGAGGGTGCTACATTGCCCTAGAGCTGAAAGGCACAACGTGCTGTCTCCTTTCAAATGGGTGAGTTGGGCCCCAAAGCATCTTGCTTCCAGCTCTCTGGGAAGCTAAGAAACCACTCGCTCTGCACAGTGCTCTTACAGCCTACCGGGAACATCTCTTACAAAGGCTTGTGAAATGCAGTTTCTTTGCCGGCCTGATCTGGCTGAAGTACAACTTCTGCTCTGGGTGTGCTACATTGCCCTAGAGCTGAAAGGCACAACGTGCAGGCTTCTTTCCAAAGGGCGACTTGGGCCCCAAAGCATCTTCCTTCCAGCTCTTTGGGAAGCTAAGAAACAACTCGCACTGCACAGTGCTCTTACTGCCTACCGGGAACATCTCTTCCAAAGGCCTGTGAAACGCATTTTCTTTGCAGGCCTTATCTGGCTGAAGTACAACGTCTGCTCTGGGTGTGGTACATTGCCCTGGAGCTGAAGGCACAACGTGCAGGCTTCTTTCCAAAGTGCGAGTTGGGCCCCAAAGCATCTTGCTTCCACCATTTTGGGAACCTCAGAAACAACTCGCTCTGCACAGTGCTCTTACAGCCTACCGGGAACATCTCTTACAAAGGCCTGTGAAACGCAGTTTCTTTGCAGGCCTGATATGGCTGAAGTACAACTTCTGCTCTGGGTGTGCTACATTGCCCTAGAGCTGAAAGGCACAACGTGCAGGCCTCTTAAAAAATGGCAAGTTGGGCCCCACAGCATCTTTTTCCAGCTCTTTGGGAAGCTAAGAAACAACTCGCTCTGCACAGTGCTCTTACAGCCTACCGGGAACATCTCTTCCAAAGGCCTGTGAAATGCAGTTTCTTTGCAGGCCTGACCTGGCAGAAGTAGAATTTCTGCTCTGGGTGTGCTACAGTGCCCTAGAGCTGAAAGGCACAACGTGCAGGCTTCTTTCCAAAGGGCGACTTGGGCCCCACAGCATCTTGCTTCCAGCTGTTTGGGAAGCTAAGAAACAACTCGCTCTGCACAGTGCTCTTACAGCCTACCGGGAGCATCTCTTCCAATGGCCTGTGAAACGCAGTTTCTTTGCAGGCCTGATCTGGCTGAAGTAGAACTTCTGCTCTGGGTGTGCTAATTTGACCTAGAGCTGAAAGGCAGAACGTGCAGGCTTCTTTCCAAAGGGCGAGATGGCCCCCACAGCATCTTGCTTCCACCTATTTGGAAAGCTCAGAAACAGCTCGCTCTGCACGGTGGTCTTACAGCCTACCGGGAATATCTCTTACAAAGGCCTGTGAAACGCAGTTTCTTTGCAGGCCTGATCTGGCTGAAGTACAACTTCTGCTCTGGGTGTGCTACATTGCCCTAGAGCTGAAAGACACAACGTGCAGGCTTCTTTCCAAAGGACGAGTTGGGCCCCACAGCATCTTGCTTCCAGCTCTTTGGGAAGCTAAGAAACAACTCGCTCTGCACAGTGCTCTTACAGCCTACCGGGAACATCTCTTCCAAAGGCCTGTGAAACGCAGTTTCTTTGCAGGCCTCATCTGGCTGAAGTACAATTTCTGCACTGGGTGTGCTACATTGCCCTAGAGCTGAAAGGCGAATCGTGCAGGCTTCTTTCCAAAGGGCGAGTTGGGCCCCACAGCTTCTTGCTTCCAGCTCTTTGGGAAGCTAAGAAACAACTCGCTCTGCATACTGCTCTTACAGCCTACCGGGAACATCTCTTTCAAAAGCCTGAGAAATGCAGTTTCTTTGCAGGCCTGATCTGGCTGAAGTACAACTTCTGCTGTGGTGTGCTACATTGCCCTAGAGCTGAAAGGCCCAACGTGCAGGCTTCTTTCCAGAGGGCGAGTTGGGCCCCACAGCACCTTGCTTCCAGCTCTTTGGGAAGCTAAGAAACAACTCCCTCTGCACAGTACTCTTACAGCCTACCGGGAACATCTCTTCCAAAGGCCTGTGAAACGCAGTTTCTTTGCAGGCCTCATATGGCTGAAGTACAACTTCTGCTCTAGGTGTCTACAGTGCCCTAGAGCTGAAAGGCACAACGTGCAGGCATCTTAAAAAATGGCGAGTTGGGCCCCACAGCATCTTGCTTCCAGCTCTTTGGGAACCTAAGAAACAACTCGCTCTGCACAGTGCTCTTACAGCCTACCGGGAACATCTCTTACAAAGGCCTGTGAAATGCAGTTTCTTTGCAGACCTGATCTGGCTGAAGTACAACTTCTGCTCTTTGTGTGCTACATTGCCCTAGAGCTGAAAGGCACAACGTGCAGGCTTCTTTCCAAAGGGCGAGTTGGGCCCCACAGCTTCTTGCTTCCAGCTCTTTGGGAAGCTAAGAAACAACTCGCTCTGCACAGTGCTCTTACAGCCTACCGGGAACATCTCTTCCAAAGGCCTGTGAAACGCAGTTTCTTTGCAGGCCTGATGTGGCTGAAGTAGAACTTCTGATCTGAGGGTGCTACATTGCCCTAGAGCTATAAGGCACAACGTGCTGTCTCCTTTCAAAAGGGTGAGTTGGGCCCCAAAGCATCTTGCTTCCAGCTCTCTGGGAAGCTAAGAAACCACTCGCTCTGCACAGTGCTCTTACAGCCTACCGGGAACATCTCTTACAAAGGCCTGTGAAATGCAGTTTCTTTGCCGGCCTGATCTGGCTGAAGTACAACTTCTGCTCTGGGTGTGCTACATTGCCCTAGAGCTGAAAGGCACAACGTGCAGGCTTCTTTCCAAAGGGCGACTTGGGCCCCAAAGCATCTTCCTTCCAGCTCTTTGGGAAGCTAAGAAACAACTCGCACTGCACAGTGCTCTTACAGCCTACCGGGAAACATCTCTTCCAAAGGCCTGTGAAACGCATTTTCTTTGCATGCCTTATCTGGCTGAAGTACAACATCTGCTCTGGGTGTGGTACATTGCCCTGGAGCTGAAGGCACAACGTGCAGGCTTCTTTCAAAGTGCGAGTTGGGCCCCAAAGCATCTTGCTTCCACCATTTTGGGAACCTCAGAAACAACTCGCTCTGCACAGTGCTCTTACAGCCTACCGGGAACATCTCTTACAAAGGGCTGTGAAACGCAGTTTCTTTGCTGGCCTGATCTGGCTGAAGGACAACATCTGCTCTGGGTGTGGTACATCGCCCTAGAGCTGAAAGGCACAACGTGCAGGCTTCTTTCCAAAGGGCGAGTTGGGCCCCGCAGCTTCTTGCTTCCAGCTGTTTGGGAAGCTAAGAAACAACTCGCTCTGCACAGTGCTCTTACAGCCTACCGGGAACATCTCTTACAAAGGCCTGTGAAATGCAGTTTCTTTGCAGACCTGATCTGGCTGAAGTAGAACTTCTGCTCTGGGTGTGCTACTTTGACCTAGAGCTGAAAGGCAGAACGTGCAGGCTTCTTTCCAAAGGGCGAGATGGCCCCCACAGCATCTTGCTTCCACCTATTTGGAAAGCTCAGAAACAGCTCGCTCTGCACAGTGCTATTACAGCCTACCGGGAATATGTCTTACAAAGGCCTGTGAAACGCAGTTTCTTTGCAGGCCTGATCTGGCTGAAGTACAACTTCTGCTCTGGGTGTGCTACATTGCCCTAGAGCTGAAAGGCACAACGTGCTGTCTCCTTTCAAAAGGGCGAGCTGGGCCCCAAAGCATCTTGCTTCCAGCTCTTTGGGAAGCTAAGAAACAACTCGCTCTGCACACTGCTCTTACAGCCTACCGAGAACATCTCTTACAAAAGCCTGTGAAATGCAGTTTCTTTGCAGGACTGATCTGGCTGAAGTACAACTTCTGCTCTGGGTGTGCTACATTGCCCTAGAGCTGAAAGGCCCAACGTGCAGGCTTCTTTCCAGAGGGCGAGTTGGGCCCCACAGCACCTTGCTTCCAGCTCTTTGGGAAGCTAAGAAACAACGCCCTCTGCACAGTACTCTTACAGCCTACCGGGAACATCTCTTCCAAAGGCCTGTGAAACGCAGTTTCTTTGCAGGCCTGATATGGCTGAAGTACAACTTCCGCTCTAGGTGAGCTACAGTGCCCTAGAGCTGAAAGGCACAACGTGCCGGCCTCTTAAAAAATGGTGAGTTGGGCCCCACAGCATCTTGCTTCCAGGTCTTTGGGAACCTAAGAAACAACTCGCTCTGCACAGTGCTCTCACAGCCTACCGGGAACATCTCTTACAAAGGCCTGTGAAATGCAGTTTCTTTGCAGACCTGATCTGGCTGAAGTACAACTTCTGCTCTTTGTGTGCTACATTGCCCTAGAGCTGAAAGGCACAACGTGCAGGCTTCTTTCCAAAGGGCGAGTTGGGCCCCACAGCTTCTTGCTTCCAGCTCTTTGGGAAGCTAAGAAACAACTCGCTCTGCACAGTGCTCTTACAGCCTACCGGGAACATCTCTTCCAAAGGCCTGTGAAACGCAGTTTCTTTGCAGGCCTGATGTGGCTGAAGTAGAACTTCTGATCTGAGGGTGCTACATTGCCCTAGAGCTGAAAGGCACAACGTGCTGTCTCCTTTCAAATGGGTGAGTTGGGCCCCAAAGCATCTTGCTTCCAGCTCTCTGGGAAGCTAAGAAACCACTCGCTCTGCACAGTGCTCTTACAGCCTACCGGGAACATCTCTTACAAAGGCTTGTGAAATGCAGTTTCTTTGCCGGCCTGATCTGGCTGAAGTACAACTTCTGCTCTGGGTGTGCTACATTGCCCTAGAGCTGAAAGGCACAACGTGCAGGCTTCTTTCCAAAGGGCGACTTGGGCCCCAAAGCATCTTCCTTCCAGCTCTTTGGGAAGCTAAGAAACAACTCGCACTGCACAGTGCTCTTACTGCCTACCGGGAACATCTCTTCCAAAGGCCTGTGAAACGCATTTTCTTTGCAGGCCTTATCTGGCTGAAGTACAACGTCTGCTCTGGGTGTGGTACATTGCCCTGGAGCTGAAGGCACAACGTGCAGGCTTCTTTCCAAAGTGCGAGTTGGGCCCCAAAGCATCTTGCTTCCACCATTTTGGGAACCTCAGAAACAACTCGCTCTGCACAGTGCTCTTACAGCCTACCGGGAACATCTCTTACAAAGGCCTGTGAAACGCAGTTTCTTTGCAGGCCTGATATGGCTGAAGTACAACTTCTGCTCTGGGTGTGCTACATTGCCCTAGAGCTGAAAGGCACAACGTGCAGGCCTCTTAAAAAATGGCAAGTTGGGCCCCACAGCATCTTTTTCCAGCTCTTTGGGAAGCTAAGAAACAACTCGCTCTGCACAGTGCTCTTACAGCCTACCGGGAACATCTCTTCCAAAGGCCTGTGAAATGCAGTTTCTTTGCAGGCCTGACCTGGCAGAAGTAGAATTTCTGCTCTGGGTGTGCTACAGTGCCCTAGAGCTGAAAGGCACAACGTGCAGGCTTCTTTCCAAAGGGCGACTTGGGCCCCACAGCATCTTGCTTCCAGCTGTTTGGGAAGCTAAGAAACAACTCGCTCTGCACAGTGCTCTTACAGCCTACCGGGAGCATCTCTTCCAATGGCCTGTGAAACGCAGTTTCTTTGCAGGCCTGATCTGGCTGAAGTAGAACTTCTGCTCTGGGTGTGCTAATTTGACCTAGAGCTGAAAGGCAGAACGTGCAGGCTTCTTTCCAAAGGGCGAGATGGCCCCCACAGCATCTTGCTTCCACCTATTTGGAAAGCTCAGAAACAGCTCGCTCTGCACGGTGGTCTTACAGCCTACCGGGAATATCTCTTACAAAGGCCTGTGAAACGCAGTTTCTTTGCAGGCCTGATCTGGCTGAAGTACAACTTCTGCTCTGGGTGTGCTACATTGCCCTAGAGCTGAAAGACACAACGTGCAGGCTTCTTTCCAAAGGACGAGTTGGGCCCCACAGCATCTTGCTTCCAGCTCTTTGGGAAGCTAAGAAACAACTCGCTCTGCACAGTGCTCTTACAGCCTACCGGGAACATCTCTTCCAAAGGCCTGTGAAACGCAGTTTCTTTGCAGGCCTCATCTGGCTGAAGTACAACTTCTGCACTGGGTGTGCTACATTGCCCTAGAGCTGAAAGGCGAATCGTGCAGGCTTCTTTCCAAAGGGCGAGTTGGGCCCCACAGCTTCTTGCTTCCAGCTCTTTGGGAAGCTAAGAAACAACTCGCTCTGCATACTGCTCTTACAGCCTACCGGGAACATCTCTTACAAAAGCCTGAGAAATGCAGTTTCTTTGCAGGCCTGATCTGGCTGAAGTACAACTTCTGCTGTGGTGTGCTACATTGCCCTAGAGCTGAAAGGCCCAACGTGCAGGCTTCTTTCCAGAGGGCGAGTTGGGCCCCACAGCACCTTGCTTCCAGCTCTTTGGGAAGCTAAGAAACAACTCCCTCTGCACAGTACTCTTACAGCCTACCGGGAACATCTCTTCCAAAGGCCTGTGAAACGCAGTTTCTTTGCAGGCCTCATATGGCTGAAGTACAACTTCTGCTCTAGGTGTCTACAGTGCCCTAGAGCTGAAAGGCACAACGTGCAGGCATCTTAAAAAATGGCGAGTTGGGCCCCACAGCATCTTGCTTCCAGCTCTTTGGGAACCTAAGAAACAACTCGCTCTGCACAGTGCTCTTACAGCCTACCGGGAACATCTCTTACAAAGGCCTGTGAAATGCAGTTTCTTTGCAGACCTGATCTGGCTGAAGTACAACTTCTGCTCTTTGTGTGCTACATTGCCCTAGAGCTGAAAGGCACAACGTGCAGGCTTCTTTCCAAAGGGCGAGTTGGGCCCCACAGCTTCTTGCTTCCAGCTCTTTGGGAAGCTAAGAAACAACTCGCTCTGCACAGTGCTCTTACAGCCTACCGGGAACATCTCTTCCAAAGGCCTGTGAAACGCAGTTTCTTTGCAGGCCTGATGTGGCTGAAGTAGAACTTCTGATCTGAGGGTGCTACATTGCCCTAGAGCTATAAGGCACAACGTGCTGTCTCCTTTCAAAAGGGTGAGTTGGGCCCCAAAGCATCTTGCTTCCAGCTCTCTGGGAAGCTAAGAAACCACTCGCTCTGCACAGTGCTCTTACAGCCTACCGGGAACATCTCTTACAAAGGCCTGTGAAATGCAGTTTCTTTGCCGGCCTGATCTGGCTGAAGTACAACTTCTGCTCTGGGTGTGCTACATTGCCCTAGAGCTGAAAGGCACAACGTGCAGGCTTCTTTCCAAAGGGCGACTTGGGCCCCAAAGCATCTTCCTTCCAGCTCTTTGGGAAGCTAAGAAACAACTCGCACTGCACAGTGCTCTTACAGCCTACCGGGAAACATCTCTTCCAAAGGCCTGTGAAACGCATTTTCTTTGCATGCCTTATCTGGCTGAAGTACAACATCTGCTCTGGGTGTGGTACATTGCCCTGGAGCTGAAGGCACAACGTGCAGGCTTCTTTCAAAGTGCGAGTTGGGCCCCAAAGCATCTTGCTTCCACCATTTTGGGAACCTCAGAAACAACTCGCTCTGCACAGTGCTCTTACAGCCTACCGGGAACATCTCTTACAAAGGGCTGTGAAACGCAGTTTCTTTGCTGGCCTGATCTGGCTGAAGGACAACATCTGCTCTGGGTGTGGTACATCGCCCTAGAGCTGAAAGGCACAACGTGCAGGCTTCTTTCCAAAGGGCGAGTTGGGCCCCGCAGCTTCTTGCTTCCAGCTGTTTGGGAAGCTAAGAAACAACTCGCTCTGCACAGTGCTCTTACAGCCTACCGGGAACATCTCTTACAAAGGCCTGTGAAATGCAGTTTCTTTGCAGACCTGATCTGGCTGAAGAACAACTTCTGCTCTTTGTGTGCTACATTGCCCTAGACCTGAAAGGCACATCGTGCAGGCTTCTTTCCAATGGGCGAGTTGGGCCCCACAGCTTCTTGCTTCCAGCTCTTAGGGAAGCTAAGAAACAACTCGCTCTGCACAGTGCTCTTACAGCCTACCGGGAACATCTCTTCCAAAGGCCTGTGAAACGCAGTTTCTTTGCAGGCCTGATCTGGCTGAAGTAGAACTTCTGCTCTTAGTGTGCTACATTGCCCTAGAGATGAAAGGCACAACGTGCTGTCTCCTTTCAAAAGGGCGAGCTGGGCCCCAAAGCATCTTGCTTCCAGCTCTTTGGGAAGCTAAGAAACAACTCGCTCTGCACACTGCTCTTACAGCCTACCGGGAACATCTCTTACAAAAGCCTGTGAAATGCAGTTTCTTTGCAGGCCTCATCTGGCTGAAGTACAACTTCTGTTCTGGGTGTGCTACATTGCCCTAGAGCTGAAAGGCCCAACGTGCAGGCTTCTGTCCAGAGGGTGAGTTGGGCCCCACATCACCTTGCTTCCAGCTCTTTGGGAAGCTAAGAAACAACTCCCTCTGCACAGTACTCTTACACCCTACCGGGAACATCTCTTCCAAAGGCCTGTGAAACGCAGTTTCTTTGCAGGCCTGATATGGCTGAAGTACAACTTCTGCTCTAGGTGTGCTACAGTGCCCTAGAGCTGAAAGGCACAACGTGCCGGTCTCTTAAAAAATGGCGAGTTGGGCCCCACAGCATCTTGCTTCCAGCTCTCTGGGAAGCTAAGAAACCACTCGCTCTGCACAGTGCTCTTACAGCCTACCGGGAACATCTCTTACAAAGGCCTGTGAAATGCAGTTTCTTGGCCGGCCTGATCTGGCTGAAGTACAACTTCTGCTCTGGGTGTGCTACATTGCCCTAGAGCTGAAAGGCACAACGTGCAGGCTTCTTTCCAAAGGGCGACTTGGGCCCCAAAGCATCTTCCTTCCAGCTCTTTGGGAAGCTAAGAAACAACTCGCACTGCACAGTGCTCTTAAAGCCTACCGGGAACATCTCTTACAAAGGCCTGTGAAATGCAGTTTCTTGGCCGGCCTGATCTGGCTGAAGTACAACTTCTGCTCTGGGTGTGCTACATTGCCCTAGAGCTGAAAGGCACAACGTGCAGGCTTGTTTCCAAAGGGCGAGTTGGGCCCCACAGCTTCTTGCTTCCAGCTGTTTGGGAAGCTAAGAAACAACTCGCTCTGCACAGTGCTCTTACAGCCTACCGGGAGCATCTCTTCCAATGGCCTGTGAAACGCAGTTTCTTTGCAGGCCTGATCTGGCTGAATTAGAACTTCTGCTCTGGGTGTGCTACTTTGACCTAGAGCTGAAAGGCAGAACGTGCAGGCTTCTTTCCAAAGGGCGAGATGGCCCCCACAGCATCTTGCTTCCAGCTCTTTGGGAAGCTAAGAAACAACTCGCTCTGCACAGTGCTCTTACAGCCTATTGGGAACATCTCTTCCAAAGGCCTGTGAAACGCAGTTTCTTTGCAGGCCTCATCTGGCTGAAGTACAACTTCTGCACTGGGTGTGCTACATTGCCCTAGAGCTGAAAGGCGCAATGTGCCGGCTTCTTTCCAAAGTGCGAGTTGGGCCCCAAAGCATCTTGCTTCCAGCTCTTTGGGAGGCTAAGAAACAACTCGCTCTGCACAGTGCTCTTACAGCCTACCGGGAACATCTCTTACAAAGGCCTGTGAAATGCAGTTTCTTTGCAGACCTGATCTGGCTGAAGTACAACTTCTGCTCTTTGTGTGCTACATTGCCCTAGAGCTGGAAGGCACAACGTGCAGGCTTCTTTCCAAAGGGCGAGTTGGGTCCCACAGATTCTTGCTTCCAGCTCTTTGGGAAGCTAAGAAACAACTCGCTCTGCACAGTGCTCTTACAGCCTACTGGGAACATCTCTTGCAAAGGCCTGTGAAACGCAGTTTCTTTGCAGGCCTGATCTGGCTGAAGTACAACTTCTGCTCTGGGTGTGCTACATTGACCTAGAGCTGAAAGGCACAACGTGCAGGCCTCTTAAAAAACGGCAACTTGGGCCCCACAGCATCTTGCTTGCAGCTCTTTGGGAACCTAAGAAACAACTCGCTCTGCACAGTGCTCTTACAGCCTACTGGGAACATCTCTTCCAAAGGCCTGTGAAACGCAGTTTCTTTGCAGGCCTGATCTGGCTGAAGTAGAA
Source organism: Equus przewalskii (assembly GCF_037783145.1). Taxonomy (NCBI): domain Eukaryota; kingdom Metazoa; phylum Chordata; class Mammalia; order Perissodactyla; family Equidae; genus Equus; species Equus przewalskii. Next base: position 171,369 of record NW_027228479.1, read on the forward strand.
CTTCTGCTCTGAGGGTGCTACATTGTCCTTGAGCTGAAAGGCACAACGCGCTGTCTCCTTTCAATAGGGCGAGTTGGGCCCCAAAGCATCTTGCTTCCAGCTCTTTGGGAAGCTAAGAAACAACTCGCTCTGCACAGTGCTCTTACAGCCTACCAGGAGCATCTCTTCCAATGGCCTGTGAAACGCAGTTTCTTTGCAGGCCTGAAATGGCTGAAGTACAACTTCTGCTCTGGGTGTGCTACATTGACCTAGAGCTGAAAGGCACAACGTGCAGGCCTCTTAAAAAACGGCAAGTCGGGCCCCACAGCATCTTGCTTGCAGCTCTTTGGGAACCTAAGAAACAACTCGCTCTGCACAGTGCTCTTACAGCCTACCGGGAACATCTCTTACAAAGGCCTGTGAAATGCAGTTTCTTTGCAGGCCTGATCTGGCTGAAGTAGAATTTCTGCTCTGGGTGTGCTACAGTGTCCTAGAGCTGAAAGGCACAACGTGCAGGCTTCTTTCCAAAGGGCGACTTGGGCCCCAAAGCATCTTCCTTCCAGCTCTTTGGGAAGCTAAGAAACAACTCGCACTGCACAGTGCTCTTACAGCCTACCGGGAACATCTCTTCCAAAGGCCTGTGAAACGCATTTTCTTTGCAGGCCTTATCTGGCTGAAGTACAACATCTGCTCTGGGTGTGGTACATTGCCCTGGAGCTGAAGGCGCAACGTGCAGGCTTCTTTCCAAAGTGCGAGTTGGGCCCCAAAGCATCTTGCTTCCACCATTTTGGGAACCTCAGAAACAACTCGCTCTGCACAGTGCTCTTACAGCCTACCGGGAACATCTCTTACAAAGGCCTGTGAAACGCAGTTTCTTTGCAGGCCTGATCTGGCTGAAGTACAACATCTGCTCTGGGTGTGGTACATTGCCCTAGATCTGAAAGTCACAACGTGCAGGCTTCTTTCCAAAGGGCGAGTTGGGCCCCACAGCTTCTTGCTTCCAGCTGTTTGGGATGCTAAGAAACAACTCGCTCTGCACAGTGCTCTTACAGCCTACCGGGAGCATCTCTTCCAATGGCCTGTGAAACGCAGTTTCTTTGCAGGCCTGATCTGGCTGAATTATAACTTCTGCTCTGGGTGTGCTACTTTGACCTAGAGCTTAAAGGCAGAACGTGCAGGCTTCTTTCCAAAGGGCGAGATGGCCCCCACAGCATCTTGCTTCCAGCTCTTTGGGAAGCTAAGAAACAACTCGCTCTGCACAGTGCTCTTACAGCCTACTGGGAACATCTCTTCCAAAGGCCTGTGAAACGCAGTTTCTTTGCAGGCCTCATCTGGCTGAAGTACAACTTCTGCACTGGGTGTGCTACATTGCCCTAGAGCTGAAAGGCGCAATGTGCCGGCTTCTTTCCAAAGTGCGAGTTGGGCCCCAAAGCATCTTGCTTCCAGCTCTTTGGGAGGCTAAGAAACAACTCGCTCTGCACAGTGCTCTTACAGCCTACCGGGAACATCTCTTACAAAGGCCTGTGAAATGCAGTTTCTTTGCAGACCTGATCTGGCTGAAGTACAACTTCTGCTCTTTGTGTGCTACATTGCCCTAGAGCTGAAAGGCACAACGCGCAGGCTTCTTTCCAAAGGGCGAGTTGGGCCCCACAGATTCTTGCTTCCAGCTCTTTGGGAAGCTAAGAAACAACTCGCTCTGCACAGTGATCTTACAGCCTACTGGGAACATCTCTTCCAAAGGCCTGTGAAACGCAGTTTCTTTGCAGGCCTGATCTGGCTGAAGTAGAACTTCTGCTCTGAGGGTGCTACATTGTCCTAGAGCTGAAAGGCACAACGCGCTGTCTCCTTTCAAAAGGGCGAGTTGGGCCCCAAAGCATCTTGCTTCCAGCTCTTTGGGAAGCTAAGAAACAACTCGCTCTGCACAGTGCTCTTACAGCCTACCGGGAGCATCTCTTCCAATGGCCTGTGAAACGCAGTTTCTTTGCAGGCCTGAAATGGCTGAAGTACAACTTCTGCTCTGGGTGTGCTACATTGACCTAGAGCTGAAAGGCACAACGTGCAGGCCTCTTAAAAAACGGCAAGTCGGGCCCCACAGCATCTTGCTTCCAGCTGTTTGGGAAGCTAAGAAACAACTCGCTCTGCACAGTGCTCTTACAGCCTACCGGGAGCATCTCTTCCAATGGCCTGTGAAACGCAGTTTCTTTGCAGGCCTGATCTGGCTGAAGTAGAACTTCTGCTCTCGGTGTGCTACATTGCCCTAGAGCTGAAAGGCACAACGTGCAGTCTTCTTGACAAAGGGCGAGTTGGGGCCCACAGCATCTTGCTTCCAGCTCTTTGGCAAGCTAGGAAACAACTCGCTCTGCAAAGTGCTCTTACAGCCTACCGGGAACATCTCTTCCAAAGGCCTGTGAAACGCAGTTTCTTTGCAGGCCTGATCTGGCTGAAGTACAACTTCTGCTCTGGGTGTGCTACATTGCCCTAGAGCTGAAAGGCACAACGTGCAGGCTTCTTTCCAAAGGCCGAGTTGGGCCCCACAGCATCTTGCTTCCAGCTCTTTGGGAAGCTAAGAAACAACTCGCTCTGCACAGTGCTCTTACAGCCTACCGGGAACATCTCTTCGAGAGGAATGTGAAACGCAGATTCTTTCCAGGCCTGATCTGGCTGAAGTAGAACTTCTGCTCTGGGTGTGCTACATTGCCCCAGAGCTGAAAGGCACAACATGCAGGCTTCTGTCCAAAGGGAGAGTTGGGCAGCACAGCATCTTTCTTCCAGCTCTTTGGGAAGCTAAGAAACAACTCGCTCTGCACAGTGCTCTTACAGCCTACCGGGAACATCTCTTCCAAAGGAATGTGAAACACAGTTCCTTTGCAGGCCTGATCTGGCTGAAGTAGGACTTCTGCTCTGGGTGTGCTACATTGCCCTAGAGCTGAAAGGCACAAAGTGCAGGCTTCTTTCCAAAGGGCGAGTTTTGCCCCACAGCATCTTGCTTCCAGCTCTTTGGGAAGCAAAGAAACAATTCGCTCTGCACAGTGCTCTTACAGCCTACCGGGAACATCTCTTCCAAAGGCCTGTGAAATGCAGTTTCTTTGCAGGCCTGATATGGCTGAAGTACAACTTCTGCTCTAGGTGTGCTACAGTGCCCTAGAGCTGAAAGGCACAACGTGCAGGCCTCTTAAAAAATGGCGAGTTGTGCCCCACAGCATCTTGCTTCCAGCTCTTTGGGAAGCTAAGAAACAACTCGCTCTGCACAGTGCTCTTACAGCCTACCGGGAGCATCTCTTCCAATGGCCTGTGAAACGCAGTTTCTTTGCAGGCCTGATCTGGCTGAAGTAGAACTTCTGCTCTGGGTGTGCTACTTTGACCTAGAGCTGAAAGGCAGAACGTGCAGGCTTCTTTCCAAAGGGCGAGATGGCCCCCACAGCATCTTGCTTCCACCTATTTGGAAAGCTCAGAAACAGCTCGCTCTGCACAGTGGTCTTACAGCCTACCGGGAATATCTCTTACAAAGGCCTGTGAAACGCAGTTTCTTTGCAGGCCTGATCTGGCTGAAGTACAACTTCTGCTCTGGGTGTGCTACATTGCCCTAGAGCTGAAAGACACAACGTGCAGGCTTCTTTCCAAAGGACGAGTTGGGCCCCACAGCATCTTGCTTATAGCTCTTTGGGAAGCTAAGAAACAACTCGCTCTGCACAGTGCTCTTACAGCCTACCGGGAACATCTCTTCCAAAGGCCTGTGAAACGCAGTTTCTTTGCAGGCCTCATCTGGCTGAAGTACAACTTCTGCACTGGGTGTGCTACATTGCCCTAGAGCTGAAAGGCGCAATGTGCAGGCTTCTTTCCAAAGTGAGTTGGGCCCCAAAGAATCTTGCTTCCAGCTCTTTGGGAAGCTAAGAAACAACTCGCTCTGCACAGTGCTCTTACAGCCTATCGGGAACATCACTTACAAAGGCCTGTGAACCGCAGTTTCTTTGCAGGCATGATCTGGCTGAAGTACAACTTCTGCTCTGGGTGTGCTACATTGCCCTAGAGCTGAAAGGCACAACGTGCAGGCTTCTGTCCAAAGGGCGAGTTGGGCCCCACAGCATCTTGCTTCCAGCTCTTTGGCAAACTAGGAAACAACTCGCTCTGCAAAGTGCTCTTACAGCCTACCGGGAACATCTCTTCCAAAGGCCTGTGAAACGCAGTTTCTTTGCAGGCCTGATCTGGCTGAAGTACAACTTCTGCTCTGGGTGTGCTACATTGCCCTAGAGCTGAAAGGCACAACGTGCAGGCTTCTTTCCAAAGGCCGAGTTGGGCCCCACAGCATCTTGCTTCCAGCTCTTTGGGAAGCTAAGAAACAACTCGCTCTGCACAGTGCTCTGACAGCCTACCGGGAACATCTCTTACAAAGGCCTGTGAAATGCAGTTTCTTTGCAGGCCTGATCTGGCAGAAGTAGAATTTCTGCTCTGGGTGTGCTACATTGCCCTAGAGCTGAAAGGCACAACGTGCAGGCTTCTTTCCAAAGGGTGCGTTGGGCCTCACAGCATCTTGCTTCCAGCTCTTTGGGAAGCTAAGAAACAAGTCGCTCTGCACAGTGCTCTTACAGCCTACCGGGAACATCTCTTCCAGAGGAATGTGAAACGCAGATTCTTTCCAGGCCTGATCTGGCTGAAGTACAACTTCTGCTCTGGGTGTGCTACTTTGACCTAGAGCTGAAAGGCAGAACGTGCAGGCTTCTTTCCAAAGGGCGAGATGGCCCCCACAGCATCTTGCTTCCACCTATTTGGAAAGCTCAGAAACAGCTCGCTCTGCACGGTGCTCTTACAGCATACCGGGAATATCTCTTACAAAGGCCTGTGAAACGCAGTTTCTTTGCAGGCCTGATCTGGCTGAAGTACAACTTCTGCTCTGGGTGTGCTACATTGCCCTAGAGCTGAAAGACACAACGTGCAGGCTTCTTTCCAAAGGACGAGTTGGGCCCCACAGCATCTTGCTTCCAGCTCTTTGGGAAGCTAAGAAACAACTCGCTCTGCACAGTGCTCTTACAGCCTACCGGGAACATCTCTTCCAAAGGCCTGTGAAAAGCAGTTTCTTTGCAGGCCTGATCTGGCTGAAGTAGAACTTCTGCTCTCGGTGTGCTACATTGCCCTAGAGCTGAAAGGCACAACGTGCAGTCTTCTTAACAAAGGGCGAGTTGGGCCCCACAGCATCTTGCTTCCAGCTCTTTGGCAAGCTAGGAAACAACTCGCTCTGCAAAGTGCTCTTACAGCCTACCGGGAACATCTCTTCCAAAGGCCTGTGAAACGCAGTTTCTTTGCAGGCCTGATCTGGCTGAAGTACAACTTCTGCTCTGGGTGTGCTACATTGCCCTAGAGCTGAAAGGCACAACGTGCAGGCTTCTTTCCAAAGGGTGCGTTGGGCCTCACAGCATCTTGCTTCCAGCACTTTGGGAAGCTAAGAAACAACTCGCTCTGCACAGTGCTCTTACAGCCTACCGGGAACATCTCTTACAAAGGCCTGTGAAACACAGTTTCTTTGCAGGCCTGATCTTGCTGAAGTAGAACTTTTGCTCTGGGTGTGCTACATTGCACTAGACCTGAAAGGCACAATGTGAAGGCTTCTTTCCAAAGGCCGAGTTGGGCCCCACAGCATCTTGCTTCCAGCTCTTTGGGAAGCTAAGAAACAACTCGCTCTGCACACTGCTATTACAGCCTACCGGGAACATCTCTTCCAAAGACCTGTGAAACGCAGTTTCTCCGCAGGCCTGAACTGGCTGAAGTAGAACTTCTGCTCTGGGTGTGCTACATTGCCCCAGAGCTGAAAGGACAGCGTGCAGGCTTCTGTCCAAAGGGAGAGTTGGGCAGCACAGCATCTTGCTTCCAGCTCTTTGGGAAGCTAAGAAACAAGTCGCTCTGCACAGTGCTCTTACAGCCTACCGGGAACATCTCTTCGAGAGGAATGTGAAACGCAGATTCTTTCCAGGCCTGATCTGGCTGAAGTAGAACTTCTGCTCTGGGTGTGATACATTGCCCCAGAGCTGAAAGGCACAACATGCAGGCTTCTGTCCAAAGGGAGAGTTGGGCAGCACAGCATCTTTCTTCCAGCTCTTTGGGAAGCTAAGAAACAAGTCGCTCTGCACAGTGCTCTTACAGCCTACCGGGAACATCTCTTCCAAAGGAATGTGAAACGCAGTTCCTTTGCAGGCCTGATCTGGCTGAAGTACAACTTCTGCTCTGGGTGTGCTACATTGCCCTAGAGCTGAAAGGCACAACGTGCAGGCTTCTTTCCAAAGGGCGAGTTTTGCCCCACAGCATCTTGCTTCCAGCTCTTTGGGAAGGAAAGAAACAATTCGCTCTGCACAGTGCTCTTACAGCCTACCGGGAACATCTCTTCCAAGGGCCTGTGAAATGCAGTTTCTTTGCAGGCCTGATATGGCTGAAGTACAACTTCTGCTCTAGGTGTGCTACAGTGCCCTAGAGCTGAAAGGCACAACGTGCAGGCCTCTTAAAAAATGGCGAGTTGTGCCCCACAGCATCTTGCTTCCAGCTCTTTGGGAAGCTAAGAAACAACTCGCTCTGCACAGTGCACTTACAGCCTACCGGGAGCATCTCTTCCAATGGCCTGTGAAACGCAGTTTCTTTGCAGGCCTGATCTGGCTGAAGTAGAACTTCTGCTCTGGGTGTGCTACTTTGACCTAGAGCTGAAAGGCAGAACGTGCAGGCTTCTTTCCAAAGGGCGAGATGGCCCCCACAGCATCTTGCTTCCACCTATTTGGAAAGCTCAGAAACAGCTCGCTCTGCACAGTGCTATTACAGCCTACCGGGAATATGTCTTACAAAGGCCTGTGAAACGCAGTTTCTTTGCAGGCCTGATCTGGCTGAAGTACAACTTCTGCTCTGGGTGTGCTACATTGCCCTAGAGCTGAAAGGCACAACGTGCTGTCTCCTTTCAAAAGGGCGAGCTGGGCCCCAAAGCATCTTGCTTCCAGCTCTTTGGGAAGCTAAGAAACAACTCGCTCTGCACACTGCTATTACAGCCTACCGGGAACATCTCTTACAAAAGCCTGTGAAATGCAGTTTCTTTGCAGGACTGATCTGGCTGAAGTACAACTTCTGCTCTGGGTGTGCTACATTGCCCTAGAGCTGAAAGGCCCAACGTGCAGGCTTCTTTCCAGAGGGCGAGTTGGGCCCCACAGCACCTTGCTTCCAGCTCTTTGGGAAGCTAAGAAACAACTCCCTCTGCACAGTACTCTTACAGCCTACCGGGAACATCTCTTCCAAAGGCCTGTGAAACGCAGTTTCTTTGCAGGCCTGATATGGCTGAAGTACAACTTCCGCTCTAGGTGAGCTACAGTGCCCTAGAGCTGAAAGGCACAACGTGCCGGCCTCTTAAAAAATGGTGAGTTGGGCCCCACAGCATCTTGCTTCCAGGTCTTTGGGAACCTAAGAAACAACTCGCTCTGCACAGTGCTCTCACAGCCTACCGGGAACATCTCTTACAAAGGCCTGTGAAATGCAGTTTCTTTGCAGACCTGATCTGGCTGAAGTACAACCTCTGCTCTTTGTGTGCTACATTGCCCTAGAGCTGAAAGGCACAACGTGCAGGCTTCTTTCCAAAGGGCGAGTTGGGCCCCACAGCTTCTTGCTTCCAGCTCTTTGGGAAGCTAAGAAACAACTCGCTCTGCACAGTGCTCTTACAGCCTACCGGGAACATCTCTTCCAAAGGCCTGTGAAACGCAGTTTCTTTGCAGGCCTGATGTGGCTGAAGTAGAACTTCTGATCTGAGGGTGCTACATTGCCCTAGAGCTGAAAGACACAACGTGCTGTCTCCTTTCAAATGGGTGAGTTGGGCCCCAAAGCATCTTGCTTCCAGCTCTCTGGGAAGCTAAGAAACCACTCGCTCTGCACAGTGCTCTTACAGCCTACCGGGAACATCTCTTACAAAGGCTTGTGAAATGCAGTTTCTTTGCCGGCCTGATCTGGCTGAAGTACAACTTCTGCTCTGGGTGTGCTACATTGCCCTAGAGCTGAAAGGCACAACGTGCAGGCTTCTTTCCAAAGGGCGACTTGGGCCCCAAAGCATCTTCCTTCCAGCTCTTTGGGAAGCTAAGAAACAACTCGAACTGCACAGTGCTCTTACTGCCTACCGGGAACATCTCTTCCAAAGGCCTGTGAAACGCATTTTCTTTGCAGGCCTTATCTGGCTGAAGTACAACATCTGCTCTGGGTGTGGTACATTGCCCTGGAGCTGAAGGCACAACGTGCAGGCTTCTTTCCAAAGTGCGAGTTGGGCACCAAAGCATCTTGCTTCCACCATTTTGGGAACCTCAGAAACAACTCGCTCTGCACAGTGCTCTTACAGCCTACCGGGAACATCTCTTACAAAGGCCTGTGAAACGCAGTTTCTTTGCAGGCCTGATATGGCTGAAGTACAACTTCTGCTCTAGGTGTGGTACAGTGCTCTAGAGCTGAAAGACACAACGTGCAGGCCTCTCAAAAAATGGCAAGTTGGGCCCCACAGCATCTTTTTCCAGCTCTTTGGGAACCTAAGAAACAACTCGCTCTGCACAGTGCTCTTACAGCCTACCGGGAACATCTCTTACAAAGGCCTGTGAAATGCAGTTTCTTTGCAGGCCTGACCTGGCAGAAGTAGAATTTCTGCTCTGGGTGTGCTACAGTGCCCTAGAGCTGAAAGGCACAACGTGCAGGCTTCTTTCCAAAGGGCGAGTTGGGCCCCACAGCATCTTGCTTCCAGCTGTTTGGGAAGCTAAGAAACAACTCGCTCTGCACAGTGCTCTTACAGCCTACCGGGAGCATCTCTTCCAATGGCCTGTGAAACGCAGTTTCTTTGCAGGCCTGATCTGGCTGAAGTAGAACTTCTGCTCTGGGTGTGCTAATTTGACCTAGAGCTGAAAGGCAGAACGTGCAGGCTTCTTTCCAAAGGGCGAGATGGCCCCCACAGCATCTTGCTTCCACCTATTTGGAAAGCTCAGAAACAGCTCGCTCTGCACGGTGCTCTTACAGCCTACCGGGAATATCTCTTACAAAGGCCTGTGAAACGCAGTTTCTTTGCAGGCCTGATCTGGCTGAAGTACAACTTCTGCTCTGGGTGTGCTACATTGTCCTAGAGCTGAAAGACACAACGTGCAGGCTTCTTTTCAAAGGACGAGTTGGGCCCCACAGCATCTTGCTTCCAGCTCTTTGGGAAGCTAAGAAACAACTCGCTCTGCACAGTGCTCTTACAGCCTACCGGGAACATCTCTTCCAAAGGCCTGTGAAACGCAGTTTCTTTGCAGGCCTGATCTGGCTGAAGTACAACTTCTGCTCTGGGTGTGCTACATTGCCCTAGAGCTGAAAGGCACAACGTGCAGGCTTCTTTCCAAAGGCCGAGTTGGGCCCCACAGCATCTTGCTTCCAGCTCTTTGGGAAGCTAAGAAACAACTCGCTCTGCACAGTGCTCTGACAGCCTACCGGGAACATCTCTTACAAAGGCCTGTGAAATGCAGTTTCTTTGCAGGCCTGATCTGGCAGAAGTAGAATTTCTGCTCTGGGTGTGCTACATTGCCCTAGAGCTGAAAGGCACAACGTGCAGGCTTCTTTCCAAAGGGTGCGTTGGGCCTCACAGCATCTTGCTTCCAGCTCTTTGGGAAGCTAAGAAACAAGTCGCTCTGCACAGTGCTCTTACAGCCTACCGGGAACATCTCTTCCAGAGGAATGTGAAACGCAGATTCTTTCCAGGCCTGATCTGGCTGAAGTACAACTTCTGCTCTGGGTGTGCTACTTTGACCTAGAGCTGAAAGGCAGAACGTGCAGGCTTCTTTCCAAAGGGCGAGATGGCCCCCACAGCATCTTGCTTCCACCTATTTGGAAAGCTCAGAAACAGCTCGCTCTGCACGGTGCTCTTACAGCCTGCCGGGACTATCTCTTACAAAGGCCTGTGAAACGCAGTTTCTTTGCAGGCCTGATCTGGCTGAAGTACAACTTCTGCTCTGGGTGTGCTACATTGCCCTAGAGCTGAAAGACACAACGTGCAGGCTTCTTTCCAAAGGACGAGTTGGGCCCCACAGCATCTTGCTTCCAGCTCTTTGGGAAGCTAAGAAACAACTCGCTCTGCACAGTGCTCTTACAGCCTACCGGGAACATCTCTTCCAAAGGCCTGTGAAAAGCAGTTTCTTTGCAGGCCTGATCTGGCTGAAGTAGAACTTCTGCTCTCGGTGTGCTACATTGCCCTAGAGCTGAAAGGCACAACGTGCAGTCTTCTTAACAAAGGGCGAGTTGGGCCCCACAGCATCTTGCTTCCAGCTCTTTGGCAAGCTAGGAAACAACTCGCTCTGCAAAGTGCTCTTACAGCCTACCGGGAACATCTCTTCCAAAGGCCTGTGAAACGCAGTTTCTTTGCAGGCCTGATCTGGCTGAAGTACAACTTCTGCTCTGGGTGTGCTACATTGCCCCAGAGCTGAAAGGCACAACGTGCAGGCTTCTTTCCAAAGGGTGCGTTGGGCCTCACAGCATCTTGCTTCCAGCACTTTGGGAAGCTAAGAAACAACTCGCTCTGCACAGTGCTCTTACAGCCTACCGGGAACATCTCTTACAAAGGCCTGTGAAACGCAGTTTCTTTGCAGGCCTGATCTTGCTGAAGTAGAACTTTTGCTCTGGGTGTGCTACATTGCACTAGACCTGAAAGGCACAATGTGAAGGCTTCTTTCCAAAGGCCGAGTTGGGCCCCACAGCATCTTGCTTCCAGCTCTTTGGGAAGCTAAGAAACAACTCGCTCTGCACACTGCTATTACAGCCTACAGGGAACATCTCTTCCAAAGACCTGTGAAACGCAGTTTCTCCGCAGGCCTGAACTGGCTGAAGTAGAACTTCTGCTCTGGGTGTGCTACATTGCCCCAGAGCTGAAAGGACAGCGTGCAGGCTTCTGTCCAAAGGGAGAGTTGGGCAGCACAGCATCTTGCTTCCAGCTCTTTGGGAAGCTAAGAAACAAGTCGCTCTGCACAGTGCTCTTACAGCCTACCGGGAACATCTCTTCCAGAGGAATGTGAAACGCAGATTCTTTCCAGGCCTGATCTGGCTGAAGTAGAACTTCTGCTCTGGGTGTGCTACATTGCCCCAGAGCTGAAAGGCACAACATGCAGGCTTCTGTCCAAAGGGAGAGTTGGGCAGCACAGCATCTTTCTTCCAGCTCTTTGGGAAGCTAAGAAACAAGTCGCTCTGCACAGTGCTCTTACAGCCTACCGGGAACATCTCTTCCAAAGGAATGTGAAACGCAGTTCCTTTGCAGGCCTGATCTGGCTGAAGTACAACTTCTGCTCTGGGTGTGCTACATTGCCCTAGAGCTGAAAGGCACAACGTGCAGGCTTCTTTCCAAAGGGCGAGTTTTGCCCCACAGCATCTTGCTTCCAGCTCTTTGGGAAGGAAAGAAACAATTCGCTCTGCACAGTGCTCTTACAGCCTACCGGGAACATCTCTTCCAAGGGCCTGTGAAATGCAGTTTCTTTGCAGGCCTGATATGGCTGAAGTACAACTTCTGCTCTAGGTGTGCTACAGTGCCCTAGAGCTGAAAGGCACAACGTGCAGGCCTCTTAAAAAATGGCGAGTTGTGCCCCACAGCATCTTGCTTCCAGCTCTTTGGGAAGCTAAGAAACAACTCGCTCTGCACAGTGCTCTTACAGCCTACCGGGAGCATCTCTTCCAATGGCCTGTGAAACGCAGTTTCTTTGCAGGCCTGATCTGGCTGAAGTAGAACTTCTGCTCTGCGTGTGCTACTTTGACCTAGAGCTGAAAGGCAGAACGTGCAGGCTTCTTTCCAAAGGGCGAGATGGCCCCCACAGCATCTTGCTTCCACCTATTTGGAAAGCTCAGAAACAGCTCGCTCTGCACAGTGCTATTACAGCCTACCGGGAATATGTCTTACAAAGGCCTGTGAAACGCAGTTTCTTTGCAGGCCTGATCTGGCTGAAGTACAACTTCTGCTCTGGGTGTGCTACATTGCCCTAGAGCTGAAAGGCACAACGTGCTGTCTCCTTTCAAAAGGGCGAGCTGGGCCCCAAAGCATCTTGCTTCCAGCTCTTTGGGAAGCTAAGAAACAACTCGCTCTGCACACTGCTCTTACAGCCTACCGGGAACATCTCTTACAAAAGCCTGTGAAATGCAGTTTCTTTGCAGGACTGATCTGGCTGAAGTACAACTTCTGCTCTGGGTGTGCTACATTGCCCTAGAGCTGAAAGGCCCAACGTGCAGGCTTCTTTCCAGAGGGCGAGTTGGGCCCCACAGCACCTTGCTTCCAGCTCTTTGGGAAGCTAAGAAACAACTCCCTCTGCACAGTACTCTTACAGCCTACCGGGAACATCTCTTCCAAAGGCCTGTGAAACGCAGTTTCTTTGCAGGCCTGATATGGCTGAAGTACAACTTCCGCTCTAGGTGAGCTACAGTGCCCTAGAGCTGAAAGGCACAACGTGCCGGCCTCTTAAATAATGGTGAGTTGGGCCCCACAGCATCTTGCTTCCAGGTCTTTGGGAACCTAAGAAACAACTCGCTCTGCACAGTGCTCTCACAGCCTACCGGGAACATCTCTTACAAAGGCCTGTGAAATGCAGTTTCTTTGCAGACCTGATCTGGCTGAAGTACAACCTCTGCTCTTTGTGTGCTACATTGCCCTAGAGCTGAAAGGCACAACGTGCAGGCTTCTTTCCAAAGGGCGAGTTGGGCCCCACAGCTTCTTGCTTCCAGCTCTTTGGGAAGCTAAGAAACAACTCGCTCTGCACAGTGCTCTTACAGCCTACCGGGAACATCTCTTCCAAAGGCCTGTGAAACGCAGTTTCTTTGCAGGCCTGATGTGGCTGAAGTAGAACTTCTGATCTGAGGGTGGTACATTGCCCTAGAGCTGAAAGACACAACGTGCTGTCTCCTTTCAAATGGGTGAGTTGGGCCCCAAAGCATCTTGCTTCCAGCTCTCTGGGAAGCTAAGAAACCACTCGCTCTGCACAGTGCTCTTACAGCCTACCGGGAACATCTCTTACAAAGGCTTGTGAAATGCAGTTTCTTTGCCGGCCTGATCTGGCTGAAGTACAACTTCTGCTCTGGGTGTGCTACATTGCCCTAGAGCTGAAAGGCACAACGTGCAGGCTTCTTTCCAAAGGGCGACTTGGGCCCCAAAGCATCTTCCTTCCAGCTCTTTGGGAAGCTAAGAAACAACTCGAACTGCACAGTGCTCTTACTGCCTACCGGGAACATCTCTTCCAAAGGTCTGTGAAACGCATTTTCTTTGCAGGCCTTATCTGGCTGAAGTACAACATCTGCTCTGGGTGTGGTACATTGCCCTGGAGCTGAAGGCACAACGTGCAGGCTTCTTTCCAAAGTGCGAGTTGGGCCCCAAAGCATCTTGCTTCCACCATTTTGGGAACCTCAGAAACAACTCGCTCTGCACAGTGCTCTTACAGCCTACCGGGAACATCTCTTACAAAGGCCTGTGAAACGCAGTTTCTTTGCAGGCCTGATATGGCTGAAGTACAACTTCTGCTCTAGGTGTGGTACAGTGCTCTAGAGCTGAAAGACACAACGTGCAGGCCTCTCAAAAAATGGCAAGTTGGGCCCCACAGCATCTTTTTCCAGCTCTTTGGGAACCTAAGAAACAACTCGCTCTGCACAGTGCTCTTACAGCCTACCGGGAACATCTCTTACAAAGGCCTGTGAAATGCAGTTTCTTTGCAGGCCTAACCTGGCAGAAGTAGAATTTCTGCTCTGGGTGTGCTACAGTGCCCTAGAGCTGAAAGGCACAACGTGCAGGCTTCTTTCCAAAGGGCGAGTTGGGCCCCACAGCATCTTGCTTCCAGCTGTTTGGGAAGCTAAGAAACAACTCGCTCTGCACAGTGCTCTTACAGCCTACCGGGAGCATCTCTTCCAATGGCCTGTGAAACGCAGTTTCTTTGCAGGCCTGATCTGGCTGAAGTAGAACTTCTGCTCTGGGTGTGCTAATTTGACCTAGAGCTGAAAGGCAGAACGTGCAGGCTTCTTTCCAAAGGGCGAGATGGCCCCCACAGCGTCTTGCTTCCACCTATTTGGAAAGCTCAGAAACAGCTCGCTCTGCACGGTGCTCTTACAGCCTACCGGGAATATCTCTTACAAAGGCCTGTGAAACGCAGTTTCTTTGCAGGCCTGATCTGGCTGAAGTACAACTTCTGCTCTGGGTGTGCTACATTGCCCTAGAGCTGAAAGGCACAACGTGCAGGCTTCTTTCCAAAGGCCGAGTTGGGCCCCACAGCATCTTGCTTCCAGCTCTTTGGCAAGCTAGGAAACAACTCGCTCTGCAAAGTGCTCTTACAGCCTACCGGGAACATCTCTTCCAAAGGCCTGTGAAACGCAGTTTCTTTGCAGGCCTGATCTGGCTGAAGTAGAATTTCTGCTCTGGGTGTGCTACATTGCCCTAGAGCTGAAAGGCACAACGTGCAGGCTTCTTTCCAAAGGGTGCGTTGGGCCTCACAGCATCTTGCTTCCAGCTCTTTGGGAAGCTAAGAAACAAGTCGCTCTGCACAGTGCTCTTACAGCCTACCGGGAACATCTCTTCCAGAGGAATGTGAAACGCAGATTCTTTCCAGGCCTGATCTGGCTGAAGTAGAACTTCTGCTCTGGGTGTGCTACATTGCCCCAGAGCTGAAAGGCACAACATGCAGGCTTCTGTCCAAAGGGAGAGTTGGGCAGCACAGCATCTTTCTTCCAGCTCTTTGGGAAGCTAAGAAACAAGTCGCTCTGCATAGTGCTCTTACAGCCTACCGGGAACATCTCGTCCAAAGGAATGTGAAACGCAGTTCCTTTGCAGGCCTGATCTGGCTGAAGTACAACTTCTGCTCTGGGTGTGCTACATTGCCCAAGAGCTGAAAGGCACAACGTGCAGGCTTCTTTCCAAAGGGCGAGTTTTGCCCCACAGCATCTTGCTTCCAGCTCTTTGGGAACCTAAGAAACAACTCGCTCTGCACAGTGATCTTACAGCCTACCGGGAACATCTCTTACAAAGGCCTGTGAAACGCAGTTTCTTTGCAGGCCTGACCTGGCAGAAGTACAACTTCTGCTCTAGGTGTGCTACAGTGCCCAGAGCTGAAAGGCACAACGTGCGGGCCTCTTAAAAAATGGCGTGTTGTGCCCCACAGCATCTTGCTTCCAGCTCTTTGGGAAGCTAAGAAACAACTCGCTCTGCAAAGTGCTCTTACAGACTACCGGGAACATCTCTTACAAAGGCCTGTGAAATGCAGTTTCTTTGCAGACCTGATATGGCTGAAGAACAACTTCTGCTCTTTGTGTGCTACATTGCCCTAGAGCTGAAAGGCACAACGTGCAGGCTTCTTTCCAAAGGGCGAGTTGGGCCCCACAGCTTCTTGCTCCAGCTCTTTGGGAAGCTAAGAAACAACTCGCTCTGCACAGTGCTCTTACAGCCTACCGGGAACATCTCTTCCAAAGGCCTGTGAAACGCAGTTTCTTTGCAGGCCTGATCTGGCTGAAGTAGACCTTCTGCTCTGGGTGTGCTACATTGCCCTAGAGCTGGAAGGCACAACGTGCAGGCTTCTTTCCAAAGGGTGATTTGGGGTCCCACAGCATCTTGCTTCCAGCTCTTTGGGGAAGCTAAGAAACAACTCGCTCTGCACAGTGCTCTCACGGCCTACAGGGAACATCTCTTCCAAAGGCCTGTTAAACGCAGTTTCTTTGCAGGCCTGATCTGTCTGAAATGGAACTTCTGCTCTGGGTGTGCTACATTGCCCTAGAGCTGAAAGGCACAACGTGCAGTCTTCTTAACAAAGGGCGAGTTGGGCCCCACAGCATCTTGCTTCCAGCTCTTTGGCAAGCTAGGAAACAACTCGCTCTGCAAAGTGCTCTTACAGCCTACCGGGAACATCTCTTCCAAAGGCCTGTGAAACGCAGTTTCTTTGCAGGCCTGATCTGGCTGAAGTAGAACTTCTGCTCTGGGTGTGCTACATTGCCCTAGAGCTGAAAGGCACAACGTGCAGGCTTCTTTCCAAAGGGCGCGTTGGGCCTCACAGCATCTTGCTTCCAGCACTTTGGGAAGCTAAGAAACAACTCGCTCTGCACAGGGCCTGACAGCCTAGTGGAACATCTCTTCCAAAGGCCTGTGAAACGCAGTTTCTTTGCAGGCCTGATCTTGCTGAAGTAGAACTTTTGCTCTGGGTGTGGTACATTGCACTAGACCTGAAAGGCACAATAGGCTCTTTCCAAGGTCAGTTGGGCCCCACAGCATGTTGCTTCCAGCTCTTTGGGAAGCTAAGAAACAACTCGCTCTGCACAGTGCTATTACAGCCTACCGGGAACATCTCTTCCAAAGACCTGTGAAACGCAGTTTCTCCGCAGGCCTGAACTGGCTGAAGTAGAACTTCTGCTCTGGGTGCTGACATTGCCCCAGAGCTGAAAGGCACAACGTGCAGGCTTCTGTCCAAAGGGAGAGTTGGGCAGCACAGCATCTTGCTTCCAGCTCTTTGGGAGCTAAGAAACAAGTCGCTCTGCACAGTGCTCTTACAGCCTACCGGGAACATCTTCAGTGGAATGTGAAACGGGGATTCTTTCCAGGCTGATCTGGCTGAAGTACAACTTCTACTCTGGGTGTGCTACATTGCCCAGAGCTGAAAGGCACAACATGCAGGCTTCTGTCCAAAGGGAGAGTTGGGCAGCACAGCATCTTTCTTCCAGCTCTTTGGGAAGCAAAGAAACAATTCGCTCTGCAGAGTGCTCTTACAGCCTACCGGGAACATCTCTTCCAAAGGCCTGTGAAATGCAGTTTCTTTGAAGGCATGATATGGCTGAAGTACAACTTCTGCTCTAGGTGTGCTACAGTGCCCTAGGAGCCCAAAGGCACAACGTGCAGGCCTCTTAAAAAATGGAGTGTTGTGCCCCTACAGCATCTTGCTTCCAGCTCTTTGGGAAGCTAAGAAACAACTCGCTCTGCACAGTGCTCTTACAGCCTACCGGGAACATCTCTTAAAAAGGCCTGTGAAATGCAGTTTCTTTGCAGACCTGATATGGTTGAAGAACAACTTCTGCTCTTTGTGTGCTACATTGCCCTAGAGCTGAAAGGGACAACGTGCAGGCTTCTTTCCAAAGGGCGAGTTGGGCCCCACAGCTTCTTGCGTCCAGCTCTTTGGGAAGCTAAGAAACAACTCGCTCTGCACAGTGCTCTTACAGCCTACCGGTACATTACTTCCAAAGGCCTGTGAAACGCAGTTTCTTTGCAGGCCTGATATGGCTGAAGTAGAACTTCTGCTCTGAGTGTGCTACATTGCCCTAGAGCTGAAAGGCACAACGTGCTGTCTCCTTTCAAAAGGGCGAGCTGGGCCCCAAAGCATCTTGCTTCCAGCTCTTTGGGAAGCTAAGAAACAACTCGCTCTGCACAGTGCTCTTACAGCCTACCGGGAACATCTCTTCCAAAGGCCTGTGAAATGCAGTTTCTTTGCAGGCCTGATCTGGCTGAAGTACAACTTCTGCTCTGGGGTGTGCTACATTGTCCTAGAGCTCAAAGGCCCAACGTGCAGGCTTCTTTCCAAAGGGCGAGTTGGGCCCCACAGCACCTTGCTTCCACCTCTTTGGGAAGCTAAGAAACAACTCGCTCTGCACAGTGCTCTTACAGCCTACCGGGAACATCTCTTCCAAAGGCCTGTGAAACGCAATTTTCTTTGCAGGCCTGATGTGGCTGAAGTAGAACTTCTGATCTGAGTGTGCTACATTGCCCTAGAGCTGAAAGGCACAACGTGCTGTCTCCTTTCAAAAGGGCGAGTTGGGCCCCAAAGCATCTTGCTTCCAGCTCTCTGGGAAGCTAAGAAACCACTCGCTCTACACAGTGCTCTTACAGCCTACCGGGAACATCTCTTACAAAGGCCTGTGAACTGAGTTCTTTTGCCGGCCTGATCTGGCTGAAGTACAACTTCTGCTCTGGGTGTGCTACATTGCCCTAGAGCTTGAAAGGCACAACGTGCAGGCTTCTTTCCAAAGGGCGAGTTGGGCCCCAAAGCATCTTCCTTCCAGCTCTTTGGGAAGCTAAGACAGAGTTCCCGCACTGCACAGTGCTCTTACAGCCTCCCGGGGACATTCTCTTACAAAGGCCTGTGAAACGCAGTTTCTTTGCAGGCCTTATCTGGCTGAAGTACAACATCTGCTCTGGGTGTGGTACATTGCCCTGGAGCTGAAAGGCACAACGTGCAGGTTTCTTTCCAAAGTGCGAGTTGGGCCCCAAAGCATCTTGCTTCCACCTTTTGGGGAACCTAGGAAACAACTCGCTCTGCACAGTGCACTTACAGCCTACCGGGAACATCTCTTCCAAAGGAATGTGAACGCAGTTCCTTTGCAGGCCTGATCTGGCTGAAGTACAACTTCTGCTCTGGGTGTGCTACATTGCCCTAGAGCTGAAAGGCACAACGTGCAGGCTTCTTTCCAAGGTCAGTTTTGCCCCACAGCATCTTGCTTCCAGCTCTTTAGGAAGCAAAGAAACAATTCGCTCTGCAGGTGCTCTTACAGCCTACCGGGGCATCCTCTTCCAAAGGCCTGTGAAACGCAGTTTCTTTGCAGGCCTGATGTGGCTGAAGTAGAACTTCTGATCTGAGCGTGACATTGCCCTAGAGCTGAAAGGCACAACGTGCTGTCTCCTTTCAAAAGGGCGAGTTGGGGCCCCAAAGCATCCTGCTTCCAGCTCTCTGGGAAGCTAGAGAGTCTCACTCGCTCTACACAGTGCTCTTACAGCCTACCGGGGACATTCTCTACAAAGGCCTGTGAAATGCAGTTTCTTTGCCGGCCTGATCTGGCTGAGAACTTCTGCTTGGGGTGTGGTACATTGCCCTGAGCTGAAAGGCACAACGTGCAGGCTTCTTTCCAAAGTGAGAGTTGGGCCCCAAAGCATCTTGCTTCCACCTTTTGGGGAACCTAGGAAACAACTCGCTCTGCACAGTGCGCTTACAGCCTACCGGGGACATTGTACAAAGGCCTGTGAAACGCAGTTTCTTTGCAGGCCTTATCTGGCTGCAGTACAACATCTGCTCTGGGTGTGGTACATTGCCCTAGAGCTGAAAGGCACAACGTGCAGGCTTCTTTCCAAAGGGCGAGTTGGGCCCCACAGCATGTTGCTTCCAGCTCTTTGGGAAGCTAAGAAACAACTCGCTCTGCACAGTGCTATTACAGCCTACCGGGGAGGCAGACCCCCTCTTCCAAAGACCTGTGAAACGCAGTTTCTCCGCAGGCCTCAACTGGCTGAAGTAGAACTTCTGCTCTGGGTGTGGTACATTGCCCTAGAGCTGAAAGGCACAACGTGCAGGCTTCTTTCCAAATGGCGAGTTGGGCCCCACAGCTTCTTGTTTCCAGCTGTTTGGGAAGCTAAGTAACAACTCGCTCTGCACAGTGCTCTTACAGCCTACCGGGAACATCTCTTCCAATGGCCTGTAAAACGCAGTTTCTTTGCAGGCCTGATCTGGCTGAATTAGAACTTATGCTCTGGGTGTGCTACTTTGACCTAGAGCTGAAAGGCAGAACTTGCAGGCTTCTATCCAAAGGGCGAGATGGCCCCCACAGCATTCCGCTTCCAGCTCGTTGGGAAGCTAAGAAACAACTCGCTCTGCACACTGCTCTTACAGCCTACCGGGAACATCTCTTACAAAGGCCTGTGAAATGCAGTTTCTTTGCAGACCTGATATGGCTGAAGTACAACTTCTGCTCTTTGTGTGCTACATTGCCCTGAGAGCTGAAAGGCACAACGTGCAGTCTTCTTAACAAAGGGCGAGTTGGGCCCCACAGCATCTTGCTTCCAGCTCTTTGGCAAGCTAGGAAACAACTCGCTCTGCAAAGTGCTCTTACAGCCTACCGGGAACATCTCTTCCAAAGGCCTGTGAAACGCAGTTTCTTTGCAGGCCTGATCTGGCTGAAGCAGACTTTTCTGCTCTGGGTGTGCTACATTGCCCTAGAGCAGAAAGGCACAACGTGCAGGCTTCTTTCCAAAGGGCGCGTTGGGCCTCACAGCATCTTGCTTCCAGCACTTTGGGAAGCTAAGAAACAACTCGCTCTGCACAGTGCTCTTAAAGCCTACTGGGAACATCTACAAAGGCCTGTGAAAGGCAGTTTCTTTGCAGGCCTGATCTTGCTGAAGTAGAACTTTTGCTCTGGGTGTGCTACATTGCACTAGACCTGAAAGGCACAATGTGCAGGCTTCTTTCCAAAGGCCGAGTTGGGCCCCACAGCATGTTGCTTCCAGCTCTTTGGGAAGCTCAGAAACAACTCGCTTGGCACAGTGCTCTTACAGCCTACCGGGAGCATCTCTTCCTTCCAAAGGCCTGTGAAACGCAGTTTCTTTTCAGGCCTGATCTGGCTGAGCAGAACTTCTGCTTGGGGGTGTGCTACATTGCCCCAGAGCTGAAAGACACAACGTGCAGGCTTCTGTCCAAAGGGAGAGTTGGGGGCAGCACAGCATCTTGCTTCCAGCTCTTTGGGAAGCTAAGAAACAAGTCGCTCTGCACAGTGCTCTTACAGCCTACCGGGGAACATCTCTTCCAAAGAAATGTGAAACGCAGTTCCTTTGCAGGCCTGATCTGGCTGAAGTACAACTTCTGCTCTGGGTGTGCCACATTGCACTAGAGCTGAAAGCTACAACGTGCTGTCTCCTTTGAAAAGGGCGAGGTTGGCCCCACAGCATCTTGCTTCCAGCTCTTTGGGAAGCTAGGAAAGAACTCTCTCTGCACAGTGCTCTTAGAGCCTACCGGGAACATCTCTTGCAAAGGCCTGTGAAACGCAGTTTCTTTGCAGGCCTGATCTGGCTGAAGTAGAACTTCCGTTCTGGGTGTCCTACATTGCCATACAGCTGCAAGGCACAAAGTGCTGCCTTCTTTAGAAAGGGGCAGATGAGCCCCAAAGCATCTTGCTTCCAGCTCTTTGGGAATTAAGAAATAAATCGCTCTGCCCAGTGCTCTTACAGCCTACCGGGAACATCTCTCACAAAGGCCTGTGAAACGCAGTTTCTTTGCAGGCCTGATCTGGCGGAAGTAGAACTTCTGCTCTGGGTGTGCTACATTGCCCTAGAGCTGAAAGTCACAAAGTGCTGACTTCTTTCCATAGGGGCAGAGGGTCCCCAAAGCATCTTGGTTCCAGCTCTTTGGGAAGCTAAGAAACAAGTCGCTCTGCACAGTGCTCTTACAGCCTACTGGGAACATCTGTTAGAAAGCCCTGTGAAACGCAGTTTCTTTGCAGGCTTGATCTGGCTGAAGTAGAACTTCTGCTCTGGGTGTGCTACATTGCCCTAGTGCTGGAAGGCACAAAGTGCTTGCTTGTTTGCAAGGGGCCGATTGGCACCAAATCATCTTACTTCCAGCTCTTTGGGAAGCTAAGAAACAAGTCGCTCTGCACATGCTCTTGCAGATAACCGGAGACATCTGACAGAGGCCTGTGAAACGCAGTTTCTTTGCAGGCTCATCTGGGTGAAGTAGAACTTCTGCTCTGGGGTGTGCTACATTGCCCTAGAGCTGAAAGGCAACAAAGTGCTGTCCTCTTTCCTTAGGGGCATAGGTTCCCAAAGCATCTTGCTTCCAGCTCTTTGGGGAGCTAAGAAACAAGTCGCTCTGCACAGTGCTCTTACAGCCTGAAGGGAACATCTCTTACAAAGGCCTGTGAAACGCTCTTTCTTTGCAGGCCTGATCTGGCTGAAGTAGAACTTCTGCTCTGGTGTGTGACATTGCCCTAGAGCTACAAGGCACAAAGTGCTGGCTTTTTTGCAAAGTGGCAGATGGGCCCCAAAGCATCTTGGTCTTCACTCTTTGGGAAGCTAAGAAACAACTCTCTCTGCAAAGTGCTCTTACAGCCTACCGGGAACATCTCTTACAAAGGCCTGTGAAACGCCCTTTATTTGCAGGCCTGATTTGGATGAAGTAGAACTTCTGCTCTGGGTGTGCTACATTGTCGTAGAGCTGAAAGTCACAAAGTGCTGTCTTCTTTCCACAAGGCCAGAAGGTCCCCAAAGCATCTTGCCTACAGCTTTTGGGAAGCTAAGAAAAGTCGCTCTGCACAGTGCTCTTACAGCCTACCAGGAACATCTCTTCCAAAGGCCTGTGAAACGCACTTTCTTTGCAGGCCTGATTTGGCTGAAGTAGAACTTTTGCTTGGGGTGTGCTACATTGCCCAGCAGCAGTGCAAGGCACAAAGTTCTCCCTTCTTCAGAAAGGGGCAGATGGGCCCCAAAGCATCTTGCTTCCAGCTCTTTGCTAAGCTAAGAAGCAAGTCGCTCTGCACAGTGCTCTTACAGCCTAACGGGAACATCTCTTACAAAGGACTGTGAAACGCAGTTTCTTTGCAGGCCTGATCTGGCTGAAGTAGAACTTCTGCTCTGGTTGTGCTACATTGCCCTAGAGCTGAAAGGCACAAAATGCTGTCTTCTTACCACAAGGGCAGAGGGTCCCCTAAGCATCTTGCTTCCAGCTCTTTGGGAAGCTAAGCAACAAGTTGCTCTGCACAGTGCTCTTACAGGCTACCGGGAATATCTCTTACGAAGGCCTGTGAAACGCAGTTTCTTTGCAGGCCTGATCTGGCTGAAGTAGAACTTCTGCTCTGGGTGTGCTACATTGCCCTAGAGCTGAAAGTCACAGAGTGCTTCCTTCCTTCCATAGGGGCAGAGAGGGGCCCCAAAGCATCCTGCTTCAGGCTCTTTGGGAAGCTAAGAACCAAGTCGCTCTGCACAGTGCTCTTGCAGCGTACCAGGATCCTGTCTTACAAGGGCCTATCATACCCAGTTTCTTTGCAGGCCTGATCAGGCTGAAGTAGAACTTCTGCTCTGGGTGTGCTACACTGCCCTAGAGCTGAAAGGCACAAAGCGTCGTTGTTTGCAAAGGGCCAGATAGGAACCAAAGAATCTTGCTTCCAGCTCTTTGGGATGATAAGAAACAAAGTCGCTTCTGCACAGTGCTCCTGCAGCCTACCAGGAACATCTTTTACAAAGGAGTGTGAAACGCAGTTTCTTTGCAGGCCTGACTTGAAGTAGAACTTCTGCTCTGGGTGTGCTACATTGCCCTAGAGCTGAAAGGCACAAAGTGCAGTCCTTTTTCCATAGGTGCAGAGTCAAAGCATCTTGCTTCCAGCTCTTTAGGGAGCTAAGAAACAAGTTGCTCTGCACAGTGCTCTTACAGCCTACCGGGGACATCTGAAAAAGGCTTGTGAAACACAGTTTCTTTGCAGGCCTGATCTGGCTGAAGTAGAACTTCTGCTCTTGGTGTGCTACATTGGGCCCTAGAGCTACAAGGCACAAAGTGCTGTCTTGTTTGCAAAGGGGCAGATGGGCCCCAAGGCATCTTGCTTCCACCTCTTTGGGAAGCTAAGAAACAACTCGCTCTGCACAGTGCTCTTACAGCCTACCGGAACATCTCTTACAAAGGCCTGTGAAACGCCCTTTATTTGCAGGCCTGATTTTGATGAAGTAGAATTTCTGCTCTGGGTTTGCTACATTGTCGTAGAGCTGAAAGTCACAATGTGCTGTCTTGAATTCCCAGAGGCCAGAGGGTCCCCAGAGCATCTCGCCTACAGGTTTTTGGGAAAGCTAAGAGAAAATTCGCTCTGCACAGTGCTCTTACAGCCTACCAGGAACATCTCTTACAAAGGCCTCTGAAACGCAGTTTCTTTGCAGGCCTGATCTGGCTGAAGTAGAACTGCAGCTCTGGGTGTGCTACATTGCCCTAGAGCTGGGAAGGCAAAACGTGTGGCTTGTTTGCAAAGGGGCAGATGGGCCCCAATGCATTTTGCTTCCAGCTCTTTGGGAAGCTAAGAAACAAGTCGCTCTGCACAGTGCTCTTACAGTGTACCGGGATCATCTCTTACAAAGGCCTGTGAAATGCAGTTCATTTGCAGGCCTGATCTTGCTGAAGCTGAAATTCTGCTCTGGGTGTGCCACATTGCCCTAGAGCTGAAAGGCACAAAGTGCTGCCTTCTTTAGAAAGGGAACATGGGGCCCCAAAGCATCTTGCTTCCAGCTCTTTAGGAAGCTAGAAACAGGTCGCTCTAAACAGTGCTCTTACAGCCTACTGGGAACATCTCTTACAAAGGCCTGTGAAATGCAGTTCATTTGCGGGCCTGATCTTGCTGAAGTAGAAATTCTGCTCTGGCTGTGCTACATTGCCCTAGTGATGAAAGGAACAAACTGCTGTCTTCAATCCACAGGGGCAGAGGGTTCCCAAAGCATCTTGCTTCCAGCTCTTTGGGAAGCTGCAACAGACAAGTCCGGTCCTGCACAGTGCTCTTACAGCCTACCGGGAACATCTCTTACAAAGGCATGTGAAACGCAGTTTCTTTGCAGGTCTCATCTGGCTGAAGTAAAACTTCAGCTCTGGGTGTGCCACATTGCCCTGGAGGAGCCAAAGGCACAAAGTGCTGCCTTCTTTCCATAGGGGCAGAGGGTCCTCAAAGCATCTTCCTTCCAACTCTTTAGGAAGCTAGAAACAAGTCGCTCTTCACAGTGCTCTTACAGCCAACGGGGAACATCTCTTACAGAGGCCTGTGAAAAACGCAGTTTCTTGCAGGCGTGATCTGCCTGAAAGAGAACTTCTGCTCTGGGTGTGCTAAATTGCCCTAGAGCTGAAAGGCACAAAGTGCTACCTTCTTTCCACAGGGGTAAAGGGTAACCAAAGCATCTTTCTTCCTGCTCTTTGGGAAGCTAAGACACAAGTCGATTGGCACAGTGCTCTTACAGCCTACCGGGAACATCTCTTACAAATGCCTGTGAAAACGCAGTTTCTTTGCAGGCCTGATCTGGCTGAAGTAGAACTTCTTCTCTGGGTCTGCTACATTGCCCTAGAGCTGAAAGGCACAAAGTGCTGCCTTCTTTAGAAAGGGGCAGATGGGCCCCAAAGCATCTTGCTTCCAGCTCTTTAGGAAGCTAAGAAACAGGTCGCTCTAAACAGTGCTCTTACAGCCTACTGGGAACATCTCTTACAAAGGCCTGTGAAATGCAGTTCATTTGCAGGCCTGATCTTGCTGAAAGAGAAATTCTGCTCTGGCTGTGCTACATTGCCTTGTGATGATTGAACAAACTGCTGTCTTCAATCCACAGGGCAGAGGGTTCCCAAAGCATCTTGCTTTCAGCTCTTTGGGAAGCTAAGAAACAAGTCGCTCTGCACAGTGCTCTTACAGCCTACCGGGAACATCTCTTACAAAGGCATGTGAAACGCAGTTTCTTTGCAGGTCTCATCTGGCTGAAGTAAAACTTCAGCTCTGGGTGTGCCACATTGCCCTAGAGCTGAAAGGCACAAAGTGCTGCCTTCTTTCCATAGGGGCAGAGGGTCATCAAAGACATTCTCCTCTTCCAACTCTTTAGAGGAAGCTAAGAAACAAGTCGCTCTACACAGTGCTCTTACAGCCAACGGGGAACATCTCTTACAGAGGCCTGTGAAACGCAGTTTCTTGGCAGGCGTGATCTGGGTGAAGTAGAACTTCTGCTCTGGGTGTGCTAAATTGCCCTAGAGCTGAAAGGCACAACGTGCAGGCCTCTTAAAAAATGGCGAGTTGGGCCCCACAGGCACTTCTGCTTCCAGCTCTTTGGGAAGCTAAGAAACAACTCGCTCTGCACAGTGCTCTTACAGCCTACCGGGAACATCTCTTCCAAAGGCCTGTGAAACGCAGTTCTTCCTCTGCAGGCCATCTGGCTGAAGTGCAACTTCTGCTCTGGGTGTGCTACATTGCCCTAGAGCTGAAAGGCAGAACTTGCAGGCTTTTTCCAAAGGGCGAGTTGGGCCCCACAGCATCTTGCTGCCAGCTCTTTGGGAAGCTAAGAAACAACTCGCTCTGCAGCAGTGCTCTTACAGCCTACCGGGGACATCTTCCTTCCAAAGGCCTGTGAAACGCAGTTTCTTTGCAGGCCTGTTCTGGCTGAAGTACAACTTCTTCTCTGGCTGTGCTGCATTGCCCTAGAGCTGAAAGGCACAACGTGCAGGCTTCTTTCCAAAGGGTGATTTGGTACCCACAGCATCTTCCTTCCAGCTCTTTGGGAAGCTAAGAAACAACTCGCTCTGCACAGTGCTCTAAAGCCTACTGGGAACATCTCTTACAAAGGCCTGTGAAACGCAGTTTGAAGGCTCCATTCTGCGACAGGTCTTTGCTTTGGGTGGTGCCACATTGCATTAGACTCTGACAGATGCTAGGCTTCTTTCCAAGGCTGAGTGGCTTCACAGCATGTTGTGCCCCCAGCTCTTTGGGAAGCTAAGAAACAACTCGCTCTGCACAGTGCTATTACAGCCTACCGGGAACATCTCTTCCAAAGACCTGTGAAACGCAGTTTCCTCCAGCCTGAACTGGCTGAAGGAGAACTTCTGCTCTGGGTGTGCTACATTGCCCCAGAGCTGAAAGGCACAACGTGCAGGCTTCTGTCCAAAGGGAGAGTTGGGCAGCACAGCATCTTGCTTCCAGCTCTTTGCAGAAGCTAAGAAACAAGTCGCTCTGCACAGTGCTCTTACAGCCTACCGGGAACATCTCTTCCAGAGGAATGTGAAACGCAGATTCTTTCCAGGCCTGATCTGGCTGAAGCAGCACTTTTCTGCTCTGGGTGTGCAACATTGCCCCAGAGCTGAAAGGCACAACATGCAGGCTTCTGTCCAAAGGGAGAGTTGGGCAGCACAGCATCTTGCTTCCAGCTCTTTGGGAAGCTAAGAAACAAGTCGCTCTGCACAGTGCTCTTACAGCCTACCGGGGAACATCTCTTCCAAAGGAATGTGAAACGCAGTTCCTTTGCAGGCCTGATCTGGCTGAAGTACAACTTCTGCTCTGGGTGTGCTACATTGCCCTAGAGCTGAAAGGCACAACGTGCAGGCTTCTTTCCAAAGGGGCGAGTTTTGCCCCACAGCATCTTGCTTCCAGCTCTTTGGGAAGCAAAGAAACAATTCGCTCTGCAGAGTGCTCTTACAGCCTACCGGGAACATTCCTTCCAAAGGCCTGTGAAATGCAGTTTCTTTGAAGGCCTGATATGGCTGAAGTACAACTTCTGCTCTAGGTGTGCTACAGTGCCCTAGAGCTGAAAGGCACAACGTGCGGGCCTCTTAAAAAATGGCGTGTTGTGCCCCACAGCATCTTGCTTCCAGCTCTTTGGGGAAGCTAAGAAACAACTCGCTCTGCAAAGTGCTCTTACAGACTACCGGGAACATCTCTTACAAAGGCCTGTGAAATGCAGTTTCTTTGCAGACCTGATATGGCTGAAGAACAACTTCTGCTCTTTGTGTGCTACATTGCCCTAGAGCTGAAAGGCACAACGTGCAGGCTTCTTTCCAAAGGGCGAGTTTGGCCCCCACAGCTTCTTGCTTCCAGCTCTTTGGGAAGCTAAGAAACAACTCGCTCTGCACAGTGCTCTTACAGCCTACCGGGAACATCTCTTCCAAAGGCCTGTGAAACGCAGTTTCTTTGCAGGCCTGATCTGGCTGAAGTAGAACTTCTGCTCTGGGTGTGCTACATTGCCCTAGAGCTGAAAGGCACAACGTGCAGGCTTCTTTCCAAAGGGTGATTTGGGTCCCACAGCATTCTGCTTCCAGCTCTTTGGGAAGCTAAGAAACAACTCGCTCTGCACAGTGCTCTCACGGCCTACAGGGAACATCTCTTCCAAAGGCCTGTTAAACGCAGTTTCTTTGCAGGCCTGATCTGTCTGAAATGGAACTTCTGCTCTGGGTGTGCTACATTGCCCTAGAGCTGAAAGGCACAACGTGCAGTCTTCTTAACAAAGGGCGAGTTGGGCCCCACAGCATCTTGCTTCCAGCTCTTTGGCAAGCTAGGAAACAACTCGCTCTGCAAAGTGCTCTTACAGCCTACCGGGAACATCTCTTCCAAAGGCCTGTGAAATGCAGTTTCTTTGGCGCCATCTGGCTGAAGTAGAACTTCTGCTCTGGGTGTGCTACATTGCCCTAGAGCTGAAAGGCACAACGTGCAGGCTTCTTTCCAAAGGGCGCGTTGGGCCTCACAGCATCTTGCTTCCAGCACTTTGGGAAGCTAAGAAACAACTCGCTCTGCACAGTGCTCTTACAGCCTAGTGGGAACATCTCTTCCAAAGGCCTGTGAAACGCAGTTTCTTTGCAGGCCTGATCTTGCTGAAGTAGAACTTTTGCTCTGGGTGTGGTACATTGCACTAGACCTGAAAGGCACAATGTGCAGGCTTCTTTCCAAAGGCCGAGTTGGGCCCCACAGCATGTTGCTTCCAGCTCTTTGGGAAGCTAAGAAACAACTCGCTCTGCACAGTGCTATTACAGCCTACCGGGAACATCTCTTCCAAAGACCTGTGAAACGCAGTTTCTCCGCAGGCCTGAACTGGCTGAAGTAGAACTTCTGCTTGGGCGTGCTACATTGCCCCAGAGCTGAAAGGCACAACGTGCAGGCTTCTGTCCAAAGGGAGAGTTGGGCAGCACAGCATCTTGCTTCCAGCTCTTTGCAGGAAGAAACAAGTCGCTCTGCACAGTGCTCTTACAGCCTACCGGGAACATCTCTTCCATGGAATGTGAAACGCAGATTCTTTCCAGGCCTGATCTGGCTGAAGTACAACTTCTACTCTGGGTGTGACACATTGCCCCAGAGCTGAAAGGCACAACATGCAGGCTTCTGTCCAAAGGGAGAGTTGGGCAGCACAGCATCTTTCTTCCAGCTCTTTGGGAAGCTAAGAAACAAGTCGCTCTGCACAGTGCTCTTACAGCCTACCGGGAACATCTCTTCCAAAGGAATGTGAAACGCAGTTCCTTTGCAGGCCTGATCTGGGGCCCAAGTACAACTTCTGCTCTGGGGTGGTGCCACATTGCCCTAGAGCTGAAAGGCACAACGTGCAGGCTTCTTTCCAAAGGCGAGTTTTGCCCCACAGCATCTTGCTTCCAGCTCTTTGGGAAGCAAAGAAACAATTCGCTCTGCAGAGTGCTCTTACAGCCTACCGGGAACATCTCTTCCAAAGGCCTGTGAAATGCAGTTCTATCTTGAGGCATGATATGGCTGAAGCACAACTTCTGCTTAGGTGTGTGACAAGGCCCAGGAGTGCTAAGCACAACGTGCAGGCCTCTTAAAAAATGGGAGTGTTGTGCCCCACAGCATCTTGCTTCCAGCTCTTTGGGAAGCTAAGAAACAACTCGCTCTGCACAGTGCTCTTACAGCCTACCGGGAACATCTCTTAAAAAGGCCTGTGAAATGCAGTTTCTTTGCAGACCTGATATGGCTGAAGAGAACTTCTGCTCTTTGCTGTCACATTGCCCTTAGAGCTGAAAGGCACAACGTGCAGGCTTCTTTCCAAAGGGCGAGTTCGGCCCCACAGCTTCTTGCGTCCAGCTCTTTGGGAAGCTAAGAAACAACTCGCTCTGCACAGTGCTCTTACAGCCTACCGGGAACATCACTTCCAAAGGCCTGTGAAACGCAGTTTCTTTGCAGGCCTGATCTGGCCTAAGTAGAACTTCTGCTCTGAGTGTGCTACATTGCCCTAGAGCTGAAAGGCACAACGTGCTGTCTCCTTTCAAAAGGGCGAAAGCTGGGCCCCAAAGCATCTTGCTTCCAGCTCTTTGGGAAGCTAAGAAACAACTCGCTCTGCACAGTGCTCTTACAGCCTACCGGCAACATTCCTTCCAAAGGCCTGTGAAATGCAGTTTCTTTGCAGGCCTGATCTGGCTGAAGTACAACTTCTGCTCTGGGTGTGCTACATTGCCCTAGAGCTGAAAGGCCCAACGTGCAGGCTTCTTTCCAAAGGGCGAGTTGGGCCCCACAGCACCTTGCTTCCACCTCTTTGGGAAGCTAAGAAACAACTCGCTCTGCACAGTGCTCTTACAGCCTACCGGGACAATTCCCTTCCAAAGGCCTGTGAAACGCAGCTTCTTTGCAGGCCTGATATGGCTGAAGTACAACTTCTGCTCTAGGTGTGCTACAGTGCCCTAGAGCTGAAAGGCACAACGTGCAGGCCTCTTAAAAAATGGCAAGTTGGGCCCCACAGCATCTTGCTTCCAGCTCTTTGGGAACCTAAGAAACAACTCGCTCTGCACAGTGCTCTTACAGCCTACCGGGGACATCTTACAAAGGCCTGTGAAACGCAGTTTCTTTGCAGACCTGATCTGGGTTGAATAACTTCTGCTCTTTGTGTGCTACATTGCCCAAGAGCTGAAAGGCACAACATGCAGGCTTCTTTCCACAGGGCGTGTTGGGCCCCACAGCTTCTTGCTTCCAGCTCTTTGGGAAGCTAAGAGAAACAACTCGCTCTGCACAGTGCTCTTACAGCTACTCAAACATCTCTTACAAAGGCCTGTGAAACGCAGTTTCTTTGCAGGCCTGATGTGGCTGAAGTAGAACTTCTGATCTGAGTGTGCTACATTGCCCTAGAGCTGAAAGGCACAACGTGCTGTCTCCTTTCAAAAGGGCGAGTTGGGCCCCAAAGCATCTTGCTTCCAGCTCTCTGGAAGCTAAGAAACCACTCGCTCTACACAGTGGCTCTTACAGCCTACCGGGAACATCTCTTACAAAGGCCTGTGAAATGCAGTTTCTTTGCCGGCCTGATCTGGCTGAAGTACAACTTCTGCTCTGGGTGTGCTACATTGCCCTAGAGCTTGAAAGGCACAACGTGCAGGCTTCTTTCCAAAGGGCGAGTTGGGCCCCAAAGCATCTTCCTTCCAGCTCTTTGGGAAGCTAAGAAACAACTCGCACTGCACAGTGCTCTTACAGCCTCCCGGGAACATCTCTTCCAAAGGCCTGTGAAACGCAGTTTCTTTGCAGGCCTTATCTGGCTGAAGTACAACATCTGCTCTGGGTGTGGTACATTGCCCTGGAGCTGAAAGGCACAACGTGCAGGCTTCTTTCCAAAGTGCGAGTTGGGCCCCAAAGCATCTTGCTTCCACCTTTTGGGGAACCTAGGAAACAACTCGCTCTGCACAGTGCACTTACAGCCTACCGGGAACATCTCTTCCAAAGGAATGTGAAACGCAGTTCCTTTGCAGGCCTGATCTGGCTGAAGTACAACTTCTGCTCTGGGTGTGCTACATTGCCCTAGAGCTGAAAGGCACAACGTGCAGGCTTCTTTCCAAAGGGCGAGTTTTGCCCCACAGCATCTTGCTTCCAGCTCTTTGGGAAGCAAAGAAACAATTCGCTCTGCAGAGTGCTCTTACAGCCTACCGGGAACATCTCTTCCAAAGGCCTGTGAAACGCAGTTTCTTTGCAGGCCTGATGTGGCTGAAGTAGAACTTCTGATCTGAGTGTGCTACATTGCCCTAGAGCTGAAAGGCACAACGTGCTGTCTCCTTTCAAAAGGGCGAGTTGGGCCCCAAAGCATCCTGCTTCCAGCTCTCTGGGAAGCTAAGAAACCACTCGCTCTACACAGTGCTCTTACAGCCTACCGGGAACATCTCTTACAAAGGCCTGTGAAATGCAGTTTCTTTGCCGGCCTGATCTGGCTGAAGTACAACTTCTGCTCTGGGTGTGCTACATTGCCCTAGAGCTTGAAAGTCACAACGTGCAGGCTTCTTTCCAAAGGGCGAGTTGGGCCCCAAAGCATCTTCCTTCCAGCTCTTTGGGAAGCTAAGAAACAACTCGCACTGCACAGTGCTCTTACAGCCTCCCGGGAACATCTCTTCCAAAGGCCTGTGAAACGCAGATTCTTTGCAGGCCTTATCTGGCTGAAGTACAACATCTGCTCTGGGTGTGGTACATTGCCCTGGAGCTGAAAGGCACAACGTGCAGGCTTCTTTCCAAAGTGCGAGTTGGGCCCCAAAGCATCTTGCTTCCACCTTTTGGGGAACCTAGGAAACAACTCGCTCTGCACAGTGCGCTTACAGCCTACCGGGAACATCTCTTACAAAGGCCTGTGAAACGCAGTTTCTTTGCAGGCCTTATCTGGCTGCAGTACAACATCTGCTCTGGGTGTGGTACATTGCCCTAGAGCTGAAAGGCACAACGTGCAGGCTTCTTTCCAAAGGGCGAGTTGGGCCCCACAGCATGTTGCTTCCAGCTCTTTGGGAAGCTAAGAAACAACTCGCTCTGCACAGTGCTATTACAGCCTACCGGGAACATCTCTTCCAAAGACCTGTGAAACGCAGTTTCTCCGCAGGCCTGAACTGGCTGAAGTAGAACTTCTGCTCTGGGTGTGCTACATTGCCCCAGAGCTGAAAGGCACAACGTGCAGGCTTCTGTCCAAAGGGAGAGTTGGGCAGCACAGCATCTTGCTTCCAGCTCTTTGGGAAGCTAAGAAACAAGTCGCTCTGCACAGTGCTCTTACAGCCTACCGGGAACATCTCTTCCAGTGGAATGTGAAACGCAGATTCTTTCCAGGCCTGATCTGGCTGAAGTACAACTTCTACTCTGGGTGTGCTACATTGCCCCAGAGCTGAAAGGCACAACATGCAGGCTTCTGTCCAAAGGGAGAGTTGGGCAGCACAGCATCTTTCTTCCAGCTCTTTGGGAAGCTAAGAAACAAGTCGCTCTGCACAGTGCTCTTACAGCCTACCGGGAACATCTCTTCCAAAGGAATGTGAAACGCAGTTCCTTTGCAGGCCTGATCTGGCTGAAGTACAACTTCTGCTCTGGGTGTGCTACATTGCCCTAGAGCTGAAAGGCACAATGTGCAGGCTTCTTTCCAAAGGGCGAGTTTTGCCCCACAGCATCTTGCTTCCAGCTCTTTGGGAAGCAAAGAAACAATTCGCTCTGCAGAGTGCTCTTACAGCCTACCGGGAACATCTCTTCCAAAGGCCTGTGAAACGCAGTTTCTTTGCAGGCCTGATGTGGCTGAAGTAGAACTTCTGATCTGAGTGTGCTACATTGCCCTAGAGCTGAAAGGCACAACGTGCTGTCTCCTTTCAAAAGGGCGAGTTGGGCCCCAAAGCATCTTGCTTCCAGCTCTCTGGGAAGCTAAGAAACCACTCGCTCTACACAGTGCTCTTACAGCCTACCGGGAACATCTCTTACAAAGGCCTGTGAAATGCAGTTTCTTTGCCGGCCTGATCTGGCTGAAGTACAACTTCTGCTCTGGGTGTGCTACATTGCCCTAGAGCTTGAAAGGCACAACGTGCAGGCTTCTTTCCAAAGGGCGAGTTGGGCCCCAAAGCATCTTCCTTCCAGCTCTTTGGGAAGCTAAGAAACAACTCGCACTGCACAGTGCTCTTACAGCCTCCTGGGAACATCTCTTCCAAAGGCCTGTGAAACGCAGTTTCTTTGCAGGCCTTATCTGGCTGAAGTACAACATCTGCTCTGGGTGTGGTACATTGCCCTGGAGCTGAAAGGCACAACGTGCAGGCTTCTTTCCAAAGTGCGAGTTGGGCCCCAAAGCATCTTGCTTCCACCTTTTGGGGAACCTAGGAAACAACTCGCTCTGCACAGTGCGCTTACAGCCTACCGGGAACATCTCTTACAAAGGCCTGTGAAACGCAGTTTCTTTGCAGGCCTTATCTGGCTGAAGTACAACATCTGCTCTGTGTGTGGTACATTGCCCTAGAGCTGAAAGGCACAACGTGCAGGCTTCTTTCCAAAGGGCGAGTTGGGCCCCACAGCTTCTTGTTTCCAGCTGTTTGGGAAGCTAAGTAACAACTCGCTCTGCACAGTGCTCTTACAGCCTACCGGGAACATCTCTTCCAATGGCCTGTAAAACGCAGTTTCTTTGCAGGCCTGATCTGGCTGAATTAGAACTTATGCTCTGGGTGTGCTACTTTGACCTAGAGCTGAAAGGCAGAACGTGCAGGCTTCTATCCAAAGGGCGAGATGGCCCCCACAGCATCTTGCTTCCAGCTCGTTGGGAAGCTAAGAAACAACTCGCTCTGCACACTGCTCTTACAGCCTACCGGGAACATCTCTTACAAAGGCCTGTGAAATGAAGTTTCTTTGCAGACCTGATATGGCTGAAGTACAACTTCTGCTCTTTGTGTGCTACATTGCCCTAGAGCTGAAAGGCACAACGTGCAGTCTTCTTAACAAAGGGCGAGTTGGGCCCCACAGCATCTTGCTTCCAGCTCTTTGGCAAGCTAGGAAACAACTCGCTCTGCAAAGTGCTCTTACAGCCTACCGGGAACATCTCTTCCAAAGGCCTGTGAAACGCAGTTTCTTTGCAGGCCTGATCTGGCTGAAGTAGAACTTCTGCTCTGGGTGTGCTACATTGCCCTAGAGCAGAAAGGCACAACGTGCAGGCTTCTTTCCAAAGGGCGCGTTGGGCCTCACAGCATCTTGCTTCCAGCACTTTGGGAAGCTAAGAAACAACTCGCTCTGCACAGTGCTCTTAAAGCCTACTGGGAACATCTCTTACAAAGGCCTGTGAAACGCAGTTTCTTTGCAGGCCTGATCTTGCTGAAGTAGAACTTTTGCTCTGGGTGTGCTACATTGCACTAGACCTGAAAGGCACAATGTGCAGGCTTCTTTCCAAAGGCCGAGTTGGGCCCCACAGCATGTTGCTTCCAGCTCTTTGGGAAGCTAAGAAACAACTCGCTCTGCACAGTGCTATTACAGCCTACTGGGAACATCTCTTCCAAAGACCTGTGAAACGCAGTTTCTCCGCAGGCCTGAACTGGCTGAAGTAGAACTTCTGCTCTGGGTGTGCTACATTGCCCCAGAGCTGAAAGGCACAACGTGCAGGCTTCTGTCCAAAGGGAGAGTTGGGCAGCACAGCATCTTGCTTCCAGCTCTTTGGGAAGCTAAGAAACAAGTCGCTCTGCACAGTGCTCTTACAGCCTACCGGGAACATCTCTTCCAGTGGAATGTGAAACGCAGATTCTTTCCAGGCCTGATCTGGCTGAAGTACAACTTCTACTCTGGGTGTGCTACATTGCCCCAGAGCTGAAAGGCACAACATGCAGGCTTCTGTCCAAAGGGAGAGTTGGGCAGCACAGCATCTTTCTTCCAGCTCTTTGGGAAGCTAAGAAACAAGTCGCTCTGCACAGTGCTCTTACAGCCTACCGGGAACATCTCTTCCAAAGGAATGTGAAACGCAGTTCCTTTGCAGGCCTGATCTGGCTGAAGTACAACTTCTGCTCTGGGTGTGCTACATTGCCCTAGAGCTGAAAGGCACAACGTGCAGGCTTCTTTCCAAAGGGCGAGTTTTGCCCCACAGCATCTTGCTTCCAGCTCTTTGGGAAGCAAAGAAACAATTCGCTCTGCACAGTGCTCTTACAGCCTACCGGGAACATCTCTTCCAAAGGCCTGTGAAATGCAGTTTCTTTGAAGGCATGATATGGCTGAAGTACAACTTCTGCTCTAGGTGTGCTACAGTGCCCTAGAGCTGAAAGGCACAACGTGCTGGCCTCTTAAAAAATGGAGTGTTGTGCCCCACAGCATCTTGCTTCCAGCTCTTTGGGAAGCTAAGAAACAACTCGCTCTGCACAGTGCTCTTACAGCCTACCGGGAACATCTCTTAAAAAGGCCTGTGAAATGCAGTTTCTTTGCAGACCTGATATGGCTGAAGAACAACTTCTGCTCTTTGTGTGCTACATTGCCCTAGAGCTGAAAGGCACAACGTGCAGGCTTCTTTCCAAAGGGCGAGTTGGGCCCCACAGCTTCTTGCGTCCAGCTCTTTGGGAAGCTAAGAAACAACTCGCTCTGCACAGTGCTCTTACAGCCTACCGGGAACATCTCTTCCAAAGGCCTGTGAAACGCAGTTTCTTTGCAGGCCTGATATGGCTGAAGTAGAACTTCTGCTCTGAGTGTGCTACATTGCCCTAGAGCTGAAAGGCACAACGTGCTGTCTCCTTTCAAAAGGGCGAGCTGGGCCCCAAAGCATCTTGCTTCCATCTCTTTGGGAAGCTAAGAAACAACTCGCTCTGCACAGTGCTCTTACAGCCTACCGGGAACATCTCTTCCAAAGGCCTGTGAAATGCAGTTTCTTTGCAGGCCTGATCTGGCTGAAGTACAACTTCTGCTCTGGGTGTGCTACATTGCCCTAGAGCTGAAAGGCCCAACGTGCAGGCTTCTTTCCAAAGGGCGAGTTGGGCCCCACAGCACCTTGCTTCCACCTCTTTGGGAAGCTAAGAAACAACTCGCTCTGCACAGTGCTCTTACAGTCTACCGGGAACATCTCTTCCAAAGGCCTGTGAAACGCAGCTTCTTTGCAGGCCTGATCTGGCTGAAGTACAACTTCTGCTCTAGGTGTGCTACAGTACCCTAGAGCTGAAAGGCACAACATGCAGGCCTCTTAAAAAATGGCGAGTTGGGCCCACAGCATCTTGCTTCCAGCTCTTTGGGAACCTAAGAAACAACTCGCTCTACACAGTGCTCTTACAGCCTACCGGGAACATCTCTTACAAAGGCCTGTGAAATGCAGTTTCTTTGCCGGCCTGATCTGGCTGAAGTACAACTTCTGCTCTGGGTGTGCTACATTGCCCTAGAGCTTGAAAGGCACAACGTGCAGGCTTCTTTCCAAAGGGCGAGTTGGGCCCCAAAGCATCTTCCTTCCAGCTCTTTGGGAAGCTAAGAAACAACTCGCACTGCACAGTGCTCTTACAGCCTCCCGGGAACATCTCTTCCAAAGGCCTGTGAAACGCAGTTTCTTTGCAGGCCTTATCTGGCTGAAGTACAACATCTGCTCTGGGTGTGGTACATTGCCCTGGAGCTGAAAGGCACAACGTGCAGGCTTCTTTCCAAAGTGCGAGTTGGGCCCCAAAGCATCTTGCTTCCACCTTTTGGGGAACCTAGGAAACAACTCGCTCTGCACAGTGCACTTACAGCCTACCGGGAACATCTCTTCCAAAGGAATGTGAAACGCAGTTCCTTTGCAGGCCTGATCTGGCTGAAGTACAACTTCTGCTCTGGGTGTGCTACATTGCCCTAGAGCTGAAAGGCACAACGTGCAGGCTTCTTTCCAAAGGGCGAGTTTTGCCCCACAGCATCTTGCTTCCAGCTCTTTGGGAAGCAAAGAAACAATTCGCTCTGCAGAGTGCTCTTACAGCCTACCGGGAACATCTCTTCCAAAGGCCTGTGAAACGCAGTTTCTTTGCAGGCCTGATGTGGCTGAAGTAGAACTTCTGATCTGAGTGTGCTACATTGCCCTAGAGCTGAAAGGCACAACGTGCTGTCTCCTTTCAAAAGGGAGAGTTGGGCCCCAAAGCATCCTGCTTCCAGCTCTCTGGGAAGCTAAGAAACCACTCGCTCTACACAGTGCTCTTACAGCCTACCGGGAACATCTCTTACAAAGGCCTGTGAAATGCAGTTTCTTTGCCGGCCTGATCTGGCTGAAGTACAACTTCTGCTCTGGGTGTGCTACATTGCCCTAGAGCTTGAAAGGCACAACGTGCAGGCTTCTTTCCAAAGGGCGAGTTGGGCCCCAAAGCATCTTCCTTCCAGCTCTTTGGGAAGCTAAGAAACAACTCGCACTGCACAGTGCTCTTACAGCCTCCCGGGAACATGTCTTCCAAAGGCCTGTGAAACGCAGTTTCTTTGCAGGCCTTATCTGGCTGAAGTACAACATCTGCTCTGGGTGTGGTACATTGCCCTGGAGCTGAAAGGCACAACGTGCAGGCTTCTTTCCAAAGTGCGAGTTGGGCCCCAAAGCATCTTGCTTCCACCTTTTGGGGAACCTAGGAAACAACTCGCTCTGCACAGTGTGCTTACAGCCTACCGGGAACATCTCTTACAAAGGCCTGTGAAACGCAGTTTCTTTGCAGGCCTTATCTGGCTGAAGTACAACATCTGCTCTGGGTGTGGTACATTGCCCTAGAGCTGAAAGGCACAACGTGCAGGCTTCTTTCCAAAGGGCGAGTTGGGCCCCACAGCTGCTTGTTTCCAGCTGTTTGGGAAGCTAAGTAACAACTCGCTCTGCACAGTGCTCTTACAGCCTACCGGGAACATCTCTTCCAATGGCCTGTAAAACGCAGTTTCTTTGCAGGCCTGATCTGGCTGAATTAGAACTTATGCTCTGGGTGTGCTACTTTGACCTAGAGCTGAAAGGCAGAACGTGCAGGCTTCTATCCAAAGGGCGAGATGGCCCCCACAGCATCTTGCTTCCAGCTCGTTGGGAAGCTAAGAAACAACTCGCTCTGCACACTGCTCTTACAGCCTACCGGGAACATCTCTTACAAAGGCCTGTGAAATGCAGTTTCTTTGCAGACCTGATATGGCTGAAGTACAACTTCTGCTCTTTGTGTGCTACATTGCCCTAGAGCTGAAAGGCACAACGTGCAGTCTTCTTAACAAAGGGCAAGTTGGGCCCCACAGCATCTTGCTTCCAGCTCTTTGGCAAGCTAGGAAACAACTCGCTCTGCAAAGTGCTCTTACAGCCTACCGGGAACATCTCTTCCAAAGGCCTGTGAAACGCAGTTTCTTTGCAGGCCTGATCTGGCTGAAGTAGAACTTCTGCTCTGGGTGTGCTACATTGCCCTAGAGCAGAAAGGCACAACGTGCAGGCTTCTTTCCAAAGGGCGCGTTGGGCCTCACAGCATCTTGCTTCCAGCACTTTGGGAAGCTAAGAAACAACTCGCTCTGCACAGTGCTCTTAAAGCCTACTGGGAACATCTCTTACAAAGGCCTGTGAAACGCAGTTTCTTTGCAGGCCTGATCTTGCTGAAGTAGAACTTTTGCTCTGGGTGTGCTACATTGCACTAGACCTGAAAGGCACAATGTGCAGGCTTCTTTCCAAAGGCCGAGTTGGGCCCCACAGCATGTTGCTTCCAGCTCTTTGGGAAGCTAAGAAACAACTCGCTCTGCACAGTGCTATTACAGCCTACCGGGAACATCTCTTCCAAAGACCTGTGAAACGCAGTTTCTCCGCAGGCCTGAACTGGCTGAAGTAGAACTTCTGCTCTGGGTGTGCTACATTGCCCCAGAGCTGAAAGGCACAACGTGCAGGCTTCTGTCCAAAGGGAGAGTTGGGCAGCACAGCATCTTGCTTCCAGCTCTTTGGGAAGCTAAGAAACAAGTCGCTCTGCACAGTGCTCTTACAGCCTACCGGGAACATCTCTTCCAGTGGAATGTGAAACGCAGATTCTTTCCAGGCCTGATCTGGCTGAAGTACAACTTCTACTCTGGGTGTGCTACATTGCCCCAGAGCTGAAAGGCACAACATGCAGGCTTCTGTCCAAAGGGAGAGTTGGGCAGCACAGCATCTTTCTTCCAGCTCTTTGGGAAGCTAAGAAACAAGTCGCTCTGCACAGTGCTCTTACAGCCTACCGGGAACATCTCTTCCAAAGGAATGTGAAACGCAGTTCCTTTGCAGGCCTGATCTGGCTGAAGTACAACTTCTGCTCTGGGTGTGCTACATTGCCCTAGAGCTGAAAGGCACAACGTGCAGGCTTCTTTCCAAAGGGCGAGTTTTGCCCCACAGCATCTTGCTTCCAGCTCTTTGGGAAGCAAAGAAACAATTCGCTCTGCACAGTGCTCTTACAGCCTACCGGGAACATCTCTTCCAAAGGCCTGTGAAATGCAGTTTCTTTGAAGGCATGATATGGCTGAAGTACAACTTCTGCTCTAGGTGTGCTACAGTGCCCTAGAGCTGAAAGGCACAACGTGCAGGCCTCTTAAAAAATGGAGTGTTGTGCCCCACAGCATCTTGCTTCCAGCTCTTTGGGAAGCTAAGAAACAACTCGCTCTGCACAGTGCTCTTACAGCCTACCGGGAACATCTCTTAAAAAGGCCTGTGAAATGCAGTTTCTTTGCAGACCTGATATGGCTGAAGAACAACTTCTGCTCTTTGTGTGCTACATTGCCCTAGAGCTGAAAGGCACAACGTGCAGGCTTCTTTCCAAAGGGCAAGTTGGGCCCCACAGCTTCTTGCGTCCAGCTCTTTGGGAAGCTAAGAAACAACTCGCTCTGCACAGTGCTCTTACAGCCTACCGGGAACATCTCTTCCAAAGGCCTGTGAAACGCAGTTTCTTTGCAGGCCTGATATGGCTGAAGTAGAACTTCTGCTCTGAGTGTGCTACATTGCCCTAGAGCTGAAAGGCACAACGTGCTGTCTCCTTTCAAAAGGGCGAGCTGGGCCCCAAAGCATCTTGCTTCCAGCTCTTTGGGAAGCTAAGAAACAACTCGCTCTGCACAGTGCTCTTACAGCCTACCGGGAACATCTCTTCCAAAGGCCTGTGAAATGCAGTTTCTTTGCAGGCCTGATCTGGCTGAAGTACAACTTCTGCTCTGGGTGTGCTACATTGCCCTAGAGCTGAAAGGCCCAACGTGCAGGCTTCTTTCCAAAGGGCGAGTTGGGCCCCACAGCACCTTGCTTCCACCTCTTTGGGAAGCTAAGAAACAACTCGCTCTGCACAATGCTCTTACAGCCTACCGGGAACATCTCTTCCAAAGGCCTGTGAAACGCAGCTTCTTTGCAGGCCTGATCTGGCTGAAGTACAACTTCTGCTCTAGGTGTGCTACAGTGCCCTAGAGCTGAAAGGCACAACGTGCAGGCCTCTTAAAAAATGGCGAGTTGGGCCCACAGCATCTTGCTTCCAGCTCTTTGGGAACCTAAGAAACAACTCGCTCTGCACAGCGCTCTTACAGCCTACCGGGAACATCTCTTACAAAGGCCTGTGGAATGCAGTTTCTTTGCAGACCTGATCTGGCTGAAGTACAACTTCTGCTCTGGGTGTGCTACATTGCCCTAGAGCTGAAAGGCACAACGTGCAGGCTTCTTTCCAAAGGGCGTGTTGGGCCCCACAGCTTCTTGCTTCCAGCTCTTTGGGAAGCTAAGAAACAACTCGCTCTGCACAGTGCTCTTACAGCCTACCGGGAACATCTCTTCCAAAGGCCTGTGAAACGCAGTTTCTTTGCAGGCCTGATGTGGCTGAAGTAGAACTTCTGATCTGAGTGTGCTACATTGCCCTAGAGCTGAAATGCACAACGTGCTGTCTCCTTTCAAAAGGGCGAGTTGGGCCCCAAAGCATCTTGCTTCCAGCTCTCTGGGAAGCTAAGAAACCACTCGCTCTACACAGTGCTCTTACAGCCTACTGGGAACATCTCTTACAAAGGCCTGTGAAATGCAGTTTCTTTGCCGGCCTGATCTGGCTGAAGTACAACTTCTGCTCTGGGTGTGCTACATTGCCCTAGAGCTTGAAAGGCACAACGTGCAGGCTTCTTTCCAAAGGGCGAGTTGGGCCCCAAAGCATCTTCCTTCCAGCTCTTTGGGAAGCTAAGAAACAACTCGCACTGCACAGTGCTCTTACAGCCTCCCGGGAACATCTCTTCCAAAGGCCTGTGAAACGCAGTTTCTTTGCAGGCCTTATCTGGCTGAAGTACAACATCTGCTCTGGGTGTGGTACATTGCCCTGGAGCTGAAAGGCACAACGTGCAGGCTTCTTTCCAAAGTGCGAGTTGGGCCCCAAAGCATCTTGCTTCCACCTTTTGGGGAACCTAGGAAACAACTCGCTCTGCACAGTGCACTTACAGCCTACCGGGAACATCTCTTACAAAGGCCTGTGAAACGCAGTTTCTTTGCAGGCCTTATCTGGCTGAAGTACAACATCTGCTCTGGGTGTGGTACATTGCCCTAGAGCTGAAAGGCACAACGTGCAGGCTTCTTTCCAAAGGGCGAGTTGGGCCCCACAGCTTCTTGCTTCCAGCTTTTTGGGAAGCTAATAAACAACTCGCTCTGCACAGTGCTCTTACAGCCTACTGGGAACATCTCTTCCAATGGCCTGTGAAACGCAGTTTCTTTGCAGGCCTGATCTGGCTGAATTAGAACTTATGCTCTGGGAGTGCTACTTTGACCTAGAGCTGAAAGTCACAACGTGCAGGCTTCTTAACAAAGGGCGAGATGGCCCCCACAGCATCATGCTTCCAGCTCTTTGGGAAGCTAAGAAACAACTCGCTCTGCACAGTGCTCTTACAGCCTACCGGGAACATCTCTTCCAAAGGCCTGTGAAACGCAGTTTCTTTGCAGGCCTGATTTGGCTGAAGTACAAATTCTGCTCTGGGTGTGCTACATTGCCCTAGAGCTGAAAGGCCCAACGTGCAGGCTTCTTTCCAAAGGGCGAGATGGCCCCCACAGCATCTTGCTTCCAGCTCTTTGGGAAGCTAAGAAACAACTCGCTCTGCACAGTGCTCTTACAGCCTACCGGGAACATCTCTTACAAAGGCCTGTGAAATGCAGTTTCTTTGCAGACCTGATATGGCTGAAGTACAACTTCTGCTCTATGTGTGCTACAGTGCCCTAGAGCTGAAAGGCACAACGTGCAGGCCTCTTAAAAAATGGCGAGTTGGGCCCCACAGCATCTTGCTTCCAGCTCTTTGGGAACCTAAGAAACAACTCGCTCTGCACAGTGCTCTTACAGCCTACCGGGAACATCTCTTCCAAAGGCCTGTGAAACGCAGTTTCTTTGCAGGCCTTATCTGGCTGAAGTACAACATCTGCTCTGGGTGTGGTACATTGCCCTAGAGCTGAAAGGCACAACGTGCAGGCTTCTTTCCAAAGTGCGAGTTGGGCCCCAAAGAATCTTGCTTCCACCTTTTTGGGCACCTCAGAAACAACTCGCTTGGCACAGTACTCTTACAGCCTACCGGGAACATCTCTTCCAAAGACCTGTGAAACGCAGTTTCTCCGCAGGCCTGAACTGGCTGAAGTAGAACTTCTGCTCTGGGTGTGCTACATTGCCCCAGAGCTGAAAGGCACAACGTGCAGGCTTCTGTCCAAAGGGAGAGTTGGGCAGCA
This sequence comes from Equus przewalskii, assembly GCF_037783145.1. Classification (NCBI taxonomy): domain Eukaryota; kingdom Metazoa; phylum Chordata; class Mammalia; order Perissodactyla; family Equidae; genus Equus; species Equus przewalskii. The sequence goes on from NW_027228479.1 coordinate 213,856, forward strand.
CAGCATCTTGCTTCCAGCTCTTTGGGAAGCTAAGAAACAAGTCGCTCTGCACAGTGCTCTTACAGCCTACCGGGAACATCTCTTCCAGAGAAATGTGAAACGCAGTTCCTTTGCAGGCCTGATCTGGCTGAAGTACAACTTCTGCTCTGGGTGTGCTACATTGCCATAGAGCTGAAAGGCCCAACGTACGGGCTTCTTTCCAAATGGCGAGTTGGGCCCCACAGCACCTTGCTTCCAGCTCTTTGGGAAGCTAAGAAACAACTCGCTCTGCACAGTGCTCTTACAGCCTACCGGGAACATCTCTTCCAATGGCCTGTGAAACGCAGTTTCTTTGCAGGCCTGATCTGGCTGAATTAGAACTTATGCTCTGGGTGTGCTACTTTGACCTAGTGCTGAAAGGCAGAACGTGCAGGCTTCTTTCCAAAGGGCGAGATGGCCCCCACAGCATCTTGCTTCCAGCTCTTTGGGAAGCTAAGAAACAACTCGCTCTGCACACTGCTCTTACAGCCTACCGGGAACATCTCTTACAAAGGCCTCTGAAATGCAGTTTCTTTGCAGGCCTGATCTGGCTGAAGTACAACTTCTGCTCTTTGTGTGCTACATTGCCCTAGAGCTGAAAGGCACAATGTGCAGGCTTCTTTCCAAAGGGCGAGTTGGGCCCCACAGCTTCTTGCTTCCAGCTCTTTGGGAAGCTAAGAAACAACTCGCTCTGTACAGTGCTCTTACAGCCTACCGGGAACATCTCTTCCAAAGGCCTGTGAAACGCAGTTTCTTTGCAGGCCTGATGTGGCTGAAGTAGAACTTCTGCTCTGGGTGTGCTACATTGCCCTAGAGCTGAAAGGCACAACGTGCTGTCTCCTTTCAAAAGGGCGAGTTGGGCCCCAAAGCATCTTGCTTCCAGCTCTCTGGGAAGCTAAGAAACCACTCGCTCTGCACAGTGCTCTTACAGCCTACCGGGAACATCTCTTACAAAGGCCTGTGAAATACAGTTTCTTTGCCGGCCTGTTCTGGCTGAAGTACAACTTCTGCTCTGGGTGTGCTACATTGCCCTAGAGCTGAAAGGCACAACGTGCAGGCTTCTTTCCAAAGGGCGAGTTGGGCCCCAAAGCATCTTCCTTCCAGCTCTTTGGGAAGCTATGAAACAACTCGCACTGCACAGTGCTCTTACAGCCTACCGGGAACATCTCTTCCAAAGGCCTGTGAAACGCAGTTTCTTTGCAGGCCTTATCTGGCTGAAGTACAACATCTGCTCTGGGTGTGGTACATTGCCCTGGAGCTGAAAGGCACAACGTGCAGGCTTCTTTCCAAAGTGCGAGTTGGGCCCCAAAGCATCTTGCTTCCACCTTTTGGGGAACTTAGGAAACAACTCGCTCTGACAGTGCTCTTACAGCCTACCGGGAACATCTCTTCCAAAGGCCTGTGAAACGCAGTTTCTTTGCAGGCCTGATGTGGCTGAAGTAGAACTTCTGCTCTGGGTGTGCTACATTGCCCTAGAGCTGAAAGGCACAACGTGCTGTCTCCTTTCAAAAGGGCGAGTTGGGCCCCAAAGCATCTTGCTTCCAGCTCTCTGGGAAGCTAAGAAACCACTCGCTCTGCACAGTGCTCTTACAGCCTACCGGGAACATCTCTTACAAAGGCCTGTGAAATGCAGTTTCTTTGCCGGCCTGATCTGGCTGAAGTACAACTTCTGCTCTGGGTGTGCTACATTGCCCTAGAGCTGAAAGGCATAACGTGCAGGCTTCTTTCCAAAGGGCGAGTTGGGCCCCAAAGCATCTTCCTTCCAGCTCTTTGGGAAGCTAAGAAACAACTCGCACTGCACAGTGCTTAACAGCCTACCAGGAACATCTCTTCCAAAGGCCTGTGAAACGCAGTTTCTTTGCAGGCCTTATCTGGCTGAAGTACAACATCTGCTCTGGGTGTGGTACATTGCCCTGGAGCTGAAAGGCACAACGTGCAGGCTTCTTTCCAAAGTGCGAGTTGGGCCCCAAAGAATCTTGCTTCCACCTTTTTGGGAACCTCAGAAACAACTCGCTCTGCACAGTACTCTTACAGCCTACGGGGAACATCTCTTCCAAAGACCTGTGAAACGCAGTTTCTCCGCAGGCCTGAACTGGCTGAAGTAGAACTTCTGCTCTGGTGTGCTACATTGCCCCAGAGCTGAAAGACACAACGTGCAGGCTTCTGTCCAAAGGGAGAGTTGGGCAGCACAGCATCTTGCTTCCAGCTCTTTGGGAAGCTAAGAAACAAGTCGCTCTGCACAGTGCTCTTACAGCCTACCGGGAACATCTCTTCCAGAAAAATGTGAAACGCAGTTCCTTTGCAGGCCTGATCTGGCTGAAGTACAACTTCTGCTCTGGGTGTGCTACATTGCCATAGAGCTGAAAGGCCCAACGTGCAGGCTTCTTTCCAAATGGCGAGTTGGGCCCCACAGCACCTTGCTTCCAGCTCTTTGGGAAGCTAAGAAACAACTCGCTCTGCACAGTGCTCTTACAGCCTACTGGGAACATCTCTTCCAATGGCCTGTGAAACGCAGTTTCTTTGCAGGCCTGATCTGGCTGAATTAGAACTTATGCTCTGGGTGTGCTACTTTGACCTAGAGCTGAAAGGCACAACGTGCAGGCTTCTTTCCAAAGGGCGAGATGGCCCCCACAGCATCATGCTTCCAGCTCTTTGGGAAGCTAAGAAACAACTCGCTCTGCACAGTGCTCTTACAGCCTACCGGGAACATCTCTTCCAAAGGCCTGTGAAACGCAGTTTCTTTGCAGGCCTGATTTGGCTGAAGTACAAATTCTGCTCTGGGTGTGCTACATTGCCCTAGAGCTGAAAGGCCCAACGTGCAGGCTTCTTTCCAAAGGGCGAGATGGCCCCCACAGCATCTTGCTTCCAGCTCTTTGGGAAGCTAAGAAACAACTCGCTCTGCACAGTGCTCTTACAGCCTACCGGGAACATCTCTTACAAAGGCCTGTGAAATGCAGTTTCTTTGCAGACCTGATATGGCTGAAGTACAACATCTGCTCTATGTGTGCTACAGTGCCCTAGAGCTGAAAGGCACAACGTGCAGGCCTCTTAAAAAATGGCGAGTTGGGCCCCACAGCATCTTGCTTCCAGCTCTTTGGGAACCTAAGAAACAACTCGCTCTGCACAGTGCTCTTACAGCCTACCGGGAACATCTCTTCCAAAGGCCTGTGAAACGCAGTTTCTTTGCAGGCCTTATCTGGCTGAAGTACAACATCTGCTCTGGGTGTGGTACATTGCCCTAGAGCTGAAAGGCACAACGTGCAGGCTTCTTTCCAAAGTGCGAGTTGGGCCCCAAAGAATCTTGCTTCCACCTTTTTGGGCACCTCAGAAACAACTCGCTTGGCACAGTACTCTTACAGCCTACCGGGAACATCTCTTCCAAAGACCTGTGAAACGCAGTTTCTCTGCAGGCCTGAACTGGCTGAAGTAGAACTTCTGCTCTGGGTGTGCTACATTGCCCCAGAGCTGAAAGGCACAACGTGCAGGCTTCTGTCCAAAGGGAGAGTTGGGCAGCACAGCATCTTGCTTCCAGCTCTTTGGGTAGCTAAGAAACAAGTCGCTCTGCACAGTGCTCTTACAGCCTACCGGGAACATCTCTTCCAGAGAAATGTGAAACGCAGTTCCTTTGCAGGCCTGATCTGGCTGAAGTACAACTTCTGCTCTGGGTGTGCTACATTGCCATAGAGCTGAAAGGCCCAACGTACGGGCTTCTTTCCAAATGGCGAGTTGGGCCCCACAGCACCTTGCTTCCAGCTCTTTGGGAAGCTAAGAAACAACTCGCTCTGCACAGTGCTCTTACAGCCTACCGGGAACATCTCTTCCAATGGCCTGTGAAACGCAGTTTCTTTGCAGGCCTGATCTGGCTGAATTAGAACTTATGCTCTGGGTGTGCTACTTTGACCTAGAGCTGAAAGGCAGAACGTGCAGGCTTCTTTCCAAAGGGCGAGATGGCCCCCACAGCATCTTGCTTCCAGCTCTTTGGGAAGCTAAGAAACAACTCGCTCTGCACACTGCTCTTACAGCCTACCGGGAACATCTCTTACAAAGGCCTCTGAAATGCAGTTTCTTTGCAGGCCTGATCTGGCTGAAGTACAACTTCTGCTCTTTGTGTGCTACATTGCCCTAGAGCTGAAAGGCACAATGTGCAGGCTTCTTTCCAAAGGGCGAGTTGGGCCCCACAGCTTCTTGCTTCCAGCTCTTTGGGAAGCTAAGAAACAACTCGCTCTGTACAGTGCTCTTACAGCCTACCGGGAACATCTCTTCCAAAGGCCTGTGAAACGCAGTTTCTTTGCAGGCCTGATGTGGCTGAAGTAGAACTTCTGCTCTGGGTGTGCTACATTGCCCTAGAGCTGAAAGGCACAACGTGCTGTCTCCTTTCAAAAGGGCGAGTTGGGCCCCAAAGCATCTTGCTTCCAGCTCTCTGGGAAGCTAAGAAACCACTCGCTCTGCACAGTGCTCTTACAGCCTACCGGGAACATCTCTTACAAAGGCCTGTGAAATACAGTTTCTTTGCCGGCCTGATCTGGCTGAAGTACAACTTCTGCTCTGGGTGTGCTACATTGCCCTAGAGCTGAAAGGCACAACGTGCAGGCTTCTTTCCAAAGGGCGAGTTGGGCCCCAAAGCATCTTCCTTCCAGCTCTTTGGGAAGCTATGAAACAACTCGCACTGCACAGTGCTCTTACAGCCTACCGGGAACATCTCTTCCAAAGGCCTGTGAAACGCAGTTTCTTTGCAGGCCTTATCTGGCTGAAGTACAACATCTGCTCTGGGTGTGGTACATTGCCCTGCAGCTGAAAGGCACAACGTGCAGGCTTCTTTCCAAAGTGCGAGTTGGGCCCCAAAGCATCTTGCTTCCACCTTTTGGGGAACCTAGGAAACAACTCGCTCTGCACAGTGCTCTTACAGCCTACCGGGAACATCTCTTACAAAGGCCTGTGAAACGCAGTTTCTTTGCAGGCCTTATCTGGCTGAAGTACAACATCTGCTCTGGGTGTGGTACATTGCCCTAGAGCTGAAAGGCACAATGTGCAGGCTTCTTTCCAAAGGGCGAGTTGGGCCCCACAGCTTCTTGCTTCCAGCTCTTTGGGAAGCTAAGAAACAACTCGCTCTGACAGTGCTCTTACAGCCTACCGGGAACATCTCTTCCAAAGGCCTGTGAAACGCAGTTTCTTTGCAGGCCTGATGTGGCTGAAGTAGAACTTCTGCTCTGGGTGTGCTACATTGCCCTAGAGCTGAAAGGCACAACGTGCTGTCTCCTTTCAAAAGGACGAGTTGGGCCCCAAAGCATCTTGCTTCCAGCTCTCTGGGAAGCTAAGAAACCACTCGCTCTGCACAGTGCTCTTACAGCCTACCGGGAACATCTCTTACAAAGGCCTGTGAAATGCAGTTTCTTTGCCGGCCTGATCTGGCTGAAGTACAACTTCTGCTCTGGGTGTGCTACATTGCCCTAGAGCTGAAAGGCATAACGTGCAGGCTTCTTTCCAAAGGGCGATTTGGGCCCCAAAGCATCTTCCTTCCAGCTCTTTGGGAAGCTAAGAAACAACTCGCACTGCACAGTGCTCTTACAGCCTACCAGGAACATCTCTTCCAAAGGCCTGTGAAACGCAGTTTCTTTGCAGGCCTTATCTGGCTGAAGTACAACATCTGCTCTGGGTGTGGTACATTGCCCTGGAGCTGAAAGGCACAACGTGCAGGCTTCTTTCCAAAGTGCGAGTTGGGCCCCAAAGAATCTTGCTTCCACCTTTTTGGGAACCTCAGAAACAACTCGCTCTGCACAGTACTCTTACAGCCTACCGGGAACATCTCTTCCAAAGACCTGTGAAACGCAGTTTCTCCGCAGGCCTGAACTGGCTGAAGTAGAACTTCTGCTCTGGTGTGCTACATTGCCCCAGAGCTGAAAGACACAACGTGCAGGCTTCTGTCCAAAGGGAGAGTTGGGCAGCACAGCATCTTGCTTCCAGCTCTTTGGGAAGCTAAGAAACAAGTCGCTCTGCACAGTGCTCTTACAGCCTACCGGGTACATCTCTTCCAGAGAAATGTGAAACGCAGTTCCTTTGCAGGCCTGATCTGGCTGAAGTACAACTTCTGCTCTGGGTGTGCTACATTGCCATAGAGCTGAAAGGCCCAACGTGCAGGCTTCTTTCCAAATGGCGAGTTGGGCCCCACAGCACCTTGCTTCCAGCTCTTTGGGAAGCTAAGAAACAACTCGCTCTGCACAGGAGTCTTACAGCCTACCGGGAACATCTCTTCCAAAGGCCTGTGAAACGCAGTTTCTTTGCAGGCCTGATATGGCTGAAGTACAACTTCTGCTCTAGGTGTGCTACAGTTCCCTAGAGCTGAAAGGCACAACGTGCAGGCCTCTTAAAAAATGGCGAGTTGGGCCCCACAGCATCTTGCTTCCAGCTCTTTGGGAAGCTAAGAAACAACTCGCTCTGCGCAGTGATCTTACAGCCTACCGGGAACATCTCTTCCAAAGGCCTGTGAAACGCAGTTTCTTTGCAGGCCTGAACTGGTTGAAGTAGAACTTCTGCTCTGGGTGTGCTACATTGCCCTAGAGCTGAAAGGCACAACGTGCAGGCTCTTTCCAAAGGGCGAGTTGGGCCCGAAAGCATCTTCCTTCCAGCTCTTCGGGAGGCTAAGAAACAACTCGCACTGCACAGTGCTCTTACAGCCTACCGGGAACATCCTTTCCAAAGGCCTGTGAAACGCAGTTTCTTTGCAGGCCTGATCTGGCTGAAGTACAACATCTGCTCTGGGTGTGGTACATTGCCCTGGAGCTGAACGGCACAACGTGCAGGCTTCTTTCCAAAGGGCGAGTTGGGCCCCACAGCATCTTGCTTCCAGCTCTTTGGGAAGCTAAGAAACAATGCGCTCTGCACAGTGCTCTTACGGCCTACAGGGAACATCTCTTACAAAGGCCTGTTAAACGCAGTTTCTTTGCAGGCCTGATCTGTCTGAAATGGAACTTCTGCTCTGGGTGTGCTACATTGCCCTAGAGCTGAAAGGCACAACGTGCAGGCTTCTTTCCAAAGGGCGAGTTGGGCCCCACAGCATCTTGCTTTCAGCTCTTTGGGAGGCCAGGAAACAACTCCCTCTGCACAGTGCTCTTACAGCCTACCGGGAACATATCTTACAAACGCCTGTGAAATGCAGCTTCTTTGCAGGCCTTATTTGGCTGAAGTAGAACTTCTGCTCTGGGTGTGCTACATTGCCTTAGAGCTGAAAGGCACAACGTGCTGTCTCCTTTCCAAAGGGCGAGTTGGGCCCCACAGCACCTTGCTTCCAGCTCTTTGGGAAGCTAAGAAACAACTCGCTCTGCACAGTGCTCTTACAGCCTACCGGGAACATCTCTTCCAAAGGCCTGTGAAAAGCAGTTTCTTTGCAGGCCTGATCTGGCTGAAGTAGAACTTCTGCTCTCGGTGTGCTACATTGCCCTAGAGCTGAAAGGCACAACGTGCAGTCTTCTTAACAAAGGGCGAGTTGGGCCCCACAGCATCTTGCTTCCAGCTCTTTGGGAAGCTAAGAAACAACTCGCTCTGCACAGTGCTCTTACAGACTACTGGGAGCATCTCTTCCAAAGGCCTGTGAAAGGCAGTTTCTTTGCATGCCTGATCTGGCTGAAGTAGAACTTCTGCTCTGGGTGTGCTACATCGACCTAGAGCTGAAAGGCAGAACGTGCAGGCTTCTTTCCAAAGGGCGAGAGGGCCTCCACAGCATCTTGCTTCCAGCTCTTTGGGAAGCTAAGAAACAACTCGCTCAGCACAGTGCTCTCACAGCCTACCGGGAACATCTCTTACAAAGGCCTGTGAAACGCAGTTTCTTTGCAGGCCTTATCTGGCTGAAGTAGAACTTCTGCTCTTTGTGTGCTACATTGCCCTAGAGCTGAAAGGCACAACGTGCAGGCTTCTTTCCAAAGGGCGAGTTGGGCCCCACAGCATCTTGCTTCCAGCTCTTTGGGAAGCTAAGAAACAACTCGCTCTGCACAGTGCTCTTACAGCCTACCGGGAACATCTCTTCCAAAGGCCTGTGAAACGCAGTTTCTTTGCAGGCCTGATTTTGCTGAAGTACATCTTCTGCTCTGGGTGTGCTACATTGCCCTACAGCAGAAAGGAACAACGTGCAGGCTTCTGTCCAAAGGACGAGTTGGGCCCCACAGCATCTTGCTTCCAGCTCTTTGGGAAGCTAAGAAACAACTCGGTCTGCACAGGGCTCTTACAGCCTACTGGCAACAGCTCTTCCAAAGGCCTGTGAAATGCAGTTTCTTTGCAGGCCTGATCTGGCTGAAGTAGAACTTCTGCTCTGGGTGTGCTACATTGCCCTAGAGCTGAAAGGCACAAAGTGCTGCCTTCTTTAGAAAGGGGCAGATGGGCCCCAAAGCATCTTGCTTCCAGCTCTTTAGGAAGCTAAGAAACAGGTCGCTCTAAACAGTGCTCTTACAGCCTACTGGGAACATCTCTTACAAAGGCCTGTGAAATGCAGTTCATTTGCAGGCCTGATCTTGCTGAAGTAGAAATTCTGCTCTGGCTGTGCTACATTGCCCTAGTGATGAAAGGAACAAACTGCTGTCTTCAATCCACAGGGGCAGAGGGTTCCCAAAGCATCTTGCTTTCCGCTCTTTGGGAAGCTAAGAAACAAGTCGCTCTGCACAGTGCTCTTACAGCCTACCGGGAACATCTCTTACAAAGGCATGTGAAACGCAGTTTCTTTGCAGGTCTCATCTGGCTGAAGTAAAGCTTCAGCTCTGGGTGTGCCACATTGCCCTAGAGCTGAAAGGCACAAAGTGCTGCCTTCTTTCCATAGGGGCAGAGGGTCCCCAAAGCATCATCCTTCCAACTCTTTAGGAAGCTAAGAAACAAGTCGCTCTAAACAGTGCTCTTACAGCCAACGGGGAACATCTCTTACAGAGGCCTGTGAAACGCAGTTTCTTGGCAGGCCTGATCTGGCTGAAGTAGAACTTCTGCTCTGGGTGTGCTAAATTGCCCTAGAGCTGAAAGGCACAAAGTGCTACCTTCTTTCCACAGGGGTAAAGGGTACCCAAAGCATCTTTCTTCCAGTTCTTTGGGAAGCTAAGACATAAGTCGATTGGCACAGTGCTCTTACAGCCTACCGGGAACATCTCTTACAAATGCCTGTGAAACGCAGTTTCTTTGCAGGCCTGATCTGGCTGAAGTAGAACTTCTTCTCTGGGTCTGCTACATTGCCCTAGAGCTGCAAGGGCCAAAGTGCTGGCTTGTATGCAAAGGCGCAGATGGCCCCAAAGCATCTTGCTTCCAGCTCTTTGGGAAGCTAAGAAACAAGTCGCTCTGCACAGTGCTCTTACAGCCTACCGGGAACATCTCTTACAGAGGCCTGTGAAACGCAGTTTCTTTGCAGGCCTGATCTGGCTGAAGTAGAACTTCTGCTCTGGGTGTGCTACATAGCCCTAGAGTTGAAAGGCACAAAGTGCTGTCCTCTTTCCAGAGGGGCAGAGGGTCACCAAACTATCTTGCTTCCAACTCTTTGTGAAGCCAATAAACAAGTCGCTCTGCACAGTGGTCTTACAGCCTACCGGGAACATCTCTCACAAAGGCATGTGAAACGCAGTTTCTTTGCAGGCCTGAACTGGCTGAGGTAGAACTTCCGCGCTGGGTGTCCTACATTGCCATACAGCTGCAAGGCACAAAGTGCTGCCTTCTTTAGAAAGGGGCAGATGAGCCGCAAAGCATCTTCCTTCCAGCTCTTTGGGAAGCTAAGAAACAAATCGCTCTGCCCAGTGCTCTTACAGCCTACCGGGAACATCTCTCACAAAGGCCTGTGAAACGCAGTTTCTTTGCAGGCCTGATCTGGCGGAAGTAGAACTTCTGCTCTGGGTGTGCTACATTGCCCTAGAGCTGAAAGTCACAAAGTGCTGACTTCTTTCCATAGGGGCAGAGGGTCCCCAAAGCATCTTGGTTCCAGCTCTTTGGGAAGCTAAGAAACAAGTCGCTCTGCACAGTGCTCTTACAGCCTACCGGGAACATCTCTTAGAAAGCCCTGTGAAACGCAGTTTCTTTGCAGGCCTGATCTGGCTGAAGTAGAACTTCTGCTCTGGGTGTGCTACATTGCCCTAGTGCTGGAAGGCACAAAGTGCTTGCTTGCTTGCAAGGGGCCGATTGGCACCAAATCATCTTACTTCCAGCTCTTTTGGAAGCTAAGAAACAAGTCGCTCTGCACAGTGCTCTTGCAGCCTACCGGGATCATCTCTTACAGAGGCCTGTGAAACGCAGTTTCTTTGCAGGCCTGATCTGGGTGAAGTAGAACTTCTGCTCTGGGTGTGCTACATTGCCCTAGAGCTGAAAGGCACAAAGTGCTGTCCTCTTTCCTTAGGGGCATAGGGTCCCCAAAGCATCTTGCTTCCAGGTCTTTGGGGAGGTAAGAAACAAGTCGCTCTGCACAGTTCTCTTACAGCCTAAAGGGAACATCTCTTACAAAGGCCTGTGAAACGCTCTTTCTTTGCAGGCCTGATCTGGCTGAAGTAGAACTTCTGCTCTGGGTGTGCTACATTGCCCTAGAGCTACAAGGCACAAAGTGCTGGCTTTTTTGCAAAGTGGCAGATGGGCCCCAAAGCATCTTGCTTCCAGCTCTTTGGGAAGCTAAGAAACAACTCTCTCTGCAAAGTGCTCTTACAGCCTACCGGGAACATCTCTTACAAAGGCCTGTGAAACGCCCTTTATTTGCAGGCCTGATTTGGATGAAGTAGAACTTCTGCTCTGGGTGTGCTACATTGAGATAGAGGTGAAAGTCACAAAGTGCTGTCTTCTTTCCACAGGGCCAGAGGGTCCCCAAAGCATCTTGCCTACAGCTTTTGGGAAGCTAAGAGAAAAGTCGCTCTGCACAGTGCTCTTACAGCCTACCAGGAACATCTCTTACAAAGGCCTGTGAAACGCACTTTCTTTGCAGGCCTGATCAGGCTGAAGTAGAACTTTTGCTCTGGGTGTGCTACATTGCCATACAGGTGCAAGGCACAAAGTTCTGCCTTCTTTAGAAAGGGGCAGATGGGCCCCAAAGCATCTTGCTTCCAGCTCTTTGCTAAGCTAAGAAGCAAGTCGCTCTGCACAGTGCTCTTACAGCCTAACGGGAACATCTCTTACAAAGGACTGTGAAACGCAGTTTCTTTGCAGGCCTGATCTGGCTGAAGTAGAACTTCTGCTCTGGTTGTGCTACATTGCCCTAGAGCTGAAAGGCACAAAATGCTGTCTTCTTACCACAAGGGCAGAGGGTCCCCTAAGCATCTTGCTTCCAGCTCTTTGGGAAGCTAAGAAACAAGTCGCTCTGCACAGTGCTCTTACAGGCTACCGGGAATATCTCTTACGAAGGCCTGTGAAACGCAGTTTCTTTGCAGGCCTGATCTGGCTGAAGTAGAACTTCTGCTCTCGGTGTGCTACATTGCCCTAGAGCTGAAAGGCCCAACGTGCAGGCTTCTTTCCAAAGGGCGACTTGGGCCCCACAGCACCTTGCTTCCAGCTCTTTGGGAAGCTAAGAAACAACTCGCTCTGCACAGTACTCTTACAGCCTACCGGGAACATCTCTTCCAAAGGCCTGTGAAACGCAGTTTCTTTGCAGGCCTGATATGGCTGAAGTACAACTTCTGCTCTAGGTGTGCTACAGTGCCCTAGAGCTGAAAGGCACAACGTGCAGGCTTCTTAAAAAATGGCGAGTTGGGCCCCACAGCATCTTGCCTCCAGCTCTTTGGGAAGCTAAGAAACAACTCGCTCTGCACAGTGCTCTTACAGCCTACCGGGAACATCTCTTCCAAAGGCATCTGAAACCCAGTTTCCTTGCAGGCCTGATCTGGCTGAAGTACAACTTCTGCTCTGGGTGTGCTACATTGCCCTACAGCTGAAAGCCACAATGTGCAGGCTTCTTTCCAAAGGGCGAGTTGGGCCCCACAGCTTCTTGCTTCCAGCTCTTTGGGAAGCTAAGAAACAACTCGCTCTGACAGTGCTCTTACAGCCTACCGGGAACATCTCTTCCAAAGGCCTGTGAAACGCAGTTTCTTTGCAGGCCTGATGTGGCTGAAGTAGAACTTCTGCTCTGGGTTTGCTCCATTGCCCTAGAGCTGAAAGGCACAACGTGCTGTCTCCTTTCAAAAGGGCGATTTGGGCCCCAAAGCATCTTGCTTCCAGCTCTCTGGGAAGCTAAGAAACCACTCGCTCTGCACAGTGCTCTTACAGCCTACCGGGAACATCTCTTACAAAGGCCTGTGAAATGCAGTTTCTTTGCCGGCCTGATCTGGCTGAAGTACAACTTCTGCTCTGGGAGTGCTACATTGCCCTAGAGCTGAAAGGCATAACGTGCAGGCTTCTTTCCAAAGGGCGAGTTGGGCCCCAAAGCATCTTCCTTCCAGCTCTTTGGGAAGCTAAGAAACAACTCGCACTGCACAGTGCTCTTACAGCCTACCAGGAACATCTCTTCCAAAGGCCTGTGAAACGCAGTTTCTTTGCAGGCCTTATCTGGCTGAAGTACAACATCTGCTCTGGGTGTGGTACATTGCCCTGGAGCTGAAAGGCACAACGTGCAGGCTTCTTTCCAAAGTGCGAGTTGGGCCCCAAAGAATCTTGCTTCCACCTTTTTGGGAACCTCAGAAACAACTCGCTCTGCACAGTACTCTTACAGCCTACCGGGAACATCTCTTCCAAAGACCTGTGAAACGCAGTTTCTCCGCAGGCCTGAACTGGCTGAAGTAGAACTTCTGCTCTGGTGTGCTACATTGCCCCAGAGCTGAAAGACACAACGTGCAGGCTTCTGTCCAAAGGGAGAGTTGGGCAGCACAGCATCTTGCTTCCAGCTCTTTGGGAAGCTAAGAAACAAGTCGCTCTGCACAGTGCTCTTACAGCCTACCGGGAACATCTCTTCCAGAGAAATGTGAAACGCAGTTCCTTTGCAGGCCTGATCTGGCTGAAGTACAACTTCTGCTCTGGGTGTGCTACATTGCCATAGAGCTGAAAGGCCCAACGTGCAGGCTTCTTTCCAAATGGCGAGTTGGGCCCCACAGCACCTTGCTTCCAGCTCTTTGGGAAGCTAAGAAACAACTCGCTCTGCACAGGAGTCTTACAGCCTACCGGGAACATCTCTTCCAAAGGCCTGTGAAACGCAGTTTCTTTGCAGGCCTGATATGGCTGAAGTACAACTTCTGCTCTGGGTGTGGTACATTGCCCTGGAGCTGAAAGGCACAACGTGCAGGCCTCTTAAAAAATGGCGAGTTGGGCCCCACAGCATCTTGCTTCCAGCTCTTTGGGAAGCTAAGAAACAACTCGCTCTGCGCTGTGATCTTACAGCCTACCGGGAACATCTCTTCCAAAGGCCTGTGAAACGCAGTTTCTTTGCAGGCCTGAACTGGTTGAAGTAGAACTTCTGCTCTGGGTGTGCTACATTGCCCTAGAGCTGAAAGGCACAACGTGCAGGCTCTTTCCAAAGGGCGAGTTGGGCCCGAAAGCATCTTCCTTCCAGCTCTTCGGGAGGCTAAGAAACAACTCGCACTGCACAGTGCTCTTACAGCCTACCGGGAACATCCTTTCCAAAGGCCTGTGAAACGCAGTTTCTTTGCAGGCCTGATCTGGCTGAAGTACAACATCTGCTCTGGGTGTGGTACATTGCCCTGGAGCTGAAAGGCACAACGTGCAGGCTTCTTTCCAAAGGGCGAGTTGGGCCCCACAGCATCTTGCTTCCAGCTCTTTGGGAAGCTAAGAAACAATGCGCTCTGCACAGTGCTCTTACGGCCTACAGGGAACATCTCTTACAAAGGCCTGTTAAACGCAGTTTCTTTGCAGGCCTGATCTGTCTGAAATGGAACTTCTGCTCTGGGTGTGCTACATTGCCCTAGAGCTGAAAGGCACAACGTGCAGGCTTCTTTCCAAAGGGCGAGTTGGGCCCCACAGCATCTTGCTTTCAGCTCTTTGGGAGGCCAGGAAACAACTCCCTCTGCACAGTGCTCTTACAGCCTACCGGGAACATATCTTACAAACGCCTGTGAAATGCAGCTTCTTTGCAGGCCTGATTTGGCTGAAGTAGAACTTCTGCTCTGGGTGTGCTACATTGCCTTAGAGCTGAAAGGCACAACGTGCTGTCTCCTTTCCAAAGGGCGAGTTGGGCCCCACAGCACCTTGCTTCCAGCTCTTTGGGAAGCTAAGAAACAACTCGCTCTGCACAGTGCTCTTACAGCCTACCGGGAACATCTCTTCCAAAGGCCTGTGAAAAGCAGTTTCTTTTCAGGCCTGATCTGGCTGAAGTAGAACTTCTGCTCTGGGTGTGCTACATCGACCTAGAGCTGAAAGGCAGAACGTGCAGGCTTCTTTCCAAAGGGCGAGATGGCCCCCACAGCATCTTGCTTCCACCTTTTTGGGAACCTCAGAAACAACTCGCTCTGCACAGTGCTCTTACAGCCTACGGGGAACATCTCTCACAAAGGCCTGTGAAACGCAGTTTCTTTGCAGGCCTGATCTGGCTGAAGTAGAACTTCTGCTCTGGGTGTGCTACATTGCCCTAGAGCTGAAAGGCACAAAATGCTGTCTTCTTACCACAAGGGCAGAGGGTCCCCTAAGCATCTTGCTTCCAGCTCTTTGGGAAGCTAAGAAACAAGTCGCTCTGCACAGTGCTCTTACAGGCTACCGGGAATATCTCTTACGAAGGCCTGTGAAACGCAGTTTCTTTGCAGGGCTGATCTGGCTGAAGTAGAACTTCTGCTCTGGGTGTGCTACATTGCCCTAGAGCTGAAAGTCACAAAGTGCTGTCCTCTTTCCATAGGGGCAGAGGGGCCCCAAAGCATCCTGCTTCAGGCTCTTTGGGAAACTAAGAAACAAGTCGCTCTGCACAGTGCTCTTGCAGCGTACCAGGATCCTCTCTTACAAGGGCCTATCAAACCCAGTTTCTTTGCAGGCCTGATCAGGCTGAAGTAGAACTTCTGCTCTGGGTGTGCTACACAGCCCTAGCGCTGAAAGGCACAAAGTGCTTGCTTGTTTGCAAAGGGGCAGATAGGAATCAAAGAATCTTGCTTCCAGCTCTTTGGGATGATAAGAAACAAGTCGCTCTGCAGAGTGCTCCTGCAGCCTACCAGGAACATCTCTTACAAAGGAGTGTGAAACGCAGTTTCTTTGCAGGCCTGATCTGACTGAAGTAGAACTTCTGCTCTGGGTGTCCTACATTGCCCTAGTGATGAAAGGAACAAACTGCTGTCTTCAATCCACAGGGGCAGAGGGTCCCCAATGCATCTTGCTTCCAGATCTTTGGGAAGCTAAGAAAAAAGTCGCTCTGCACAGTGCTCTGACATCCTACCGGGAACATCTCTTACAAAGGCCTGTGAAGCGCAGTTTCTTTGCAGGCCTGATCTGGCTGAAGTAGAACTTCTGCTCTGGGTGTGCTACATTCCCCTAGACCTGAAAGTCATAAAGTGCTGTCTTTTTTCCACAGGGCCAGAGGGTCCCCAAAGCATCTTGCTTCCAGCTCTTTGGGAAGCTAAGAAACAAGTCTCTCTGCACAGTGCTCTTACAGCCTACCGGGAACATCTCTTCCAAAGGCCTGTGAAACGCAGTTTCTTTGCAGGCCTGATCTGGCTGAATTAGAACTTCTGCTCTGGGTGTCCTACATTGCCCTAGTGATGAAAGGAACAAACTGCTGTCTTCAATCCACAGGGCCAGAGGGTCCCCAGAGCATCTTGCCTACAGGTTTTTGGGAAGCTAAGAGAAAATTCGCTCTGCACAGTGCTCTTACAGCCTACCAGGAACATCTCTTACAATGGCCTCTGAAATGCAGTTTCTTTGCAGGCCTGATCTGGCTGAAGTAGAACTTTTGCTCTGGGTGTGCTACATTGCCCTAGAGCTGGAAGGCAAAACGTGCTGGCTTGTTTGCAAAGGGGCAGAAGGGCCCCAAAGCATCTAGCTTCCAGCACTTTGGGAAGCTAAGAAACAAGTCGCTGTGCACAGTGCTCTTACAGCCTACCAGGAACATCTCGTACAAAGCCCTGTGAAACGCAGTTTCTTTGCAGGCCTGATCTGTCTGAAGTAGAACTTCTGCTCTGGGTGTGCTACATTGCGCTAGAGCTGAAAGGCACAAAGTGCTGACTTCTTTAGAAAGGGGCACATGGGCCCCTAAGCAACTTGCTTCCAGCTCTTTGGGAAGGTAAGAAACAAGTCGCTCTGCACAGTGCTCTTGCAGCCTACCGGGAACATCTCTTACAAAGACCTGTGAAACGCAGTTTCTTTGCAGGCCTGATCTGGCTGAAGTAGAAATTCTGCTTTGTGTGTGCTACATTGCCCTAGAGCTGCAAGGCAAAAAGTGCTGGCTTGTTTGCAAAGGGGCAGAAGGGCCCCAAAGCATCCTGCATCCAGCTCTTTGGGAAGCCAAGAAACAAGTCTCTCTTCACAGTGCTCTTACACCCTACAGGGAACATCTCTTACAAAGGCCTGTGAAACGCAGTTTCTTTGCAGGCCTGATCTGGCTGAAGTAGAACTTCTGCTCTGGGTGTGCTACATTTCCCTAGAGCTGAAAGGCACAAAGTGCTGTCTTCTTTCCACAGGGGTAAAGGGTACCCTAAGCAGCTTTCTTCCAGCTCTTTGGGAAGCTAAGAAACAAGTCGCTCTGCACAGTGCTCTTACAGCGTACCGGGAACATCTCTTACAAAGGCCTTTGAAATGCAGTTCATTTGCAGGCCTGATCTTGCTGAAGTAGAACTTCTGCTCTGGGTGTGCTACATTGCAATAGAGTTGAAAGGCACAAAGAGCTGCATTCTTTAGAAAGGGGCAGATGGGCCCCAAAGCATCTTGCTTCCAGCTCTTTGGGAAGCTAAGAAACAAGTCGCTCTGCACAGTGCTCTTGCAGCCTACCGAGAACATCTCTTATAGAGGCCTGTGAAACGCAGTTTCTTTGCAGGCCTGATCTGGCTGAAGTAGAACTTCTATTCTGGCTGTGCTACATTGCCCTAGTGATGACAGGAACAAACTGCTGTCTTCAATCCACAGGGGCAGAGGGTCCCCAAAGCATCTTGGTTCCAGCTCTTTGGGAAGCTAAGAATCAAGTCGCTCTGCACAGTGCTCTTACAGCCTACCGGGAACATCTCTTACAAAGCCCTGTGAAACGCAGTTTCTTTGCAGGCCTGATCTGGCTGAAGTAGAACTTCTGCTCTGGGTGTGGTACATTGCCCTAGAGCTGAAAGGCACAAAGTGCTGCCTTCTTTAGAAAGGGGCACATGGGCCCCTAAGCAATTGCTTCCAGTTCTTTGGGAAGCTAAGAAACAAGTCGCTCTGCACAGTGCTCTTACAGCCTACCGGGAACATCTCTTAGAAAGCCCTGTTAAACGCAGTTTCTTTGCAGGCCTGATCTGGCTGAAGTAGAACTTCTGCTCTGGGTTTGCTACATTGCCCTAGAGCTGAAAGGCACAAAGTGCTACCTTCTTTAGAAAGGTGCACATGGGCCCCTATTCAACTTGCTTCCAGCTCTTTGGGAAGCTAAGAAACAACTCGCTCTGCACAGTGCTCTTACAGCCTACAGGGAAAATCTCTTTCAAAGGCCTGTGAAATGCAGTTTCTTTGCAGGCCTGATCTGGCTGAAGTACAACTTCTGCTCTGGGTGTGCTTCATTGCCCTAGAGCTGAAAGGCACAACGTGCAAGCTTCTTTCCAAAGGGCGAGTTGGGCCTCACAGCGTCTTGCTTCCAGCTCTTTGGGAAGCTAAGAAACAACTCGCTCTGCACAGTGCTCTTACAGCCTACCGGGAACATCTCTTACAAAGCCCTGTGAAACGCAGTTTCTTTGCAGGCCTCATCTGGCTGATGTAGAACTTCTGCTCGGGGTGTGCTACATTGCCCTAGTGCTGAAAGCCACAAAGTGCTTGCTTGTTTGCAAGGGGCCTGTTGGCACCAAATCATCTTGCTTCCAGCTCTTTGGGAAGCCAAGAAACAAGTCGCTCTGCACAGTGCTCTTGCAGCCTACCGGGAACATCTCTTACAAAGGCCTGTGAAACGCAGTTTCTTTGCAGGCCTGATTGGGCTGAAGTAGAACTTCTGCTCTGTGTGTGCTACATTGCCCTAGAGCTGCAAGGGAAAAAGTGCTGGCTTGTTTGCAAAGGGGCAGAAGGGCCCCAAAGCATCTAGCTTCCAGCTCTTTGGGAATCTAAGAAACAAGTCGCTCTGCACAGTGCTCTTACATCCTACTGGGAACATCTCTTACAAAGGCCTGTGAAACTCAGTTTCATTGCAGGCCTCATCTGGCTGAAGTAGAACTTCTGCTCTGGGTGTTCTACATTGCCCTATAGCTGAAAGTCATAAAGTGCTGTCTTCGTTCCACAGGGCCAGAGGGTCCCCAAAGCATCTTGCTTCCAGCTCTTTGGTAAGCTAAGAAACAAGTCGCTCTGCACAGTGCTCTTACAGCCTACCGGGAACATCTCTGACAAAGGCCAGTGAAACGCAGTTTCTTTGCAGGTCTCATCTGGCTGAAGTAGAACTTCTGCTCTGGGTGTGCCACATTGCCCTAGAGCTGAAAGGCACAAAGTGCTGCCTTCTTTCCATAGGGGCAGAGGGTCCCTAAAGCATCTTGCTTCCAGCTCTTTGGGAAGCTAAGAAAGATGTCGCTCTGCACAGTGCTCATACAGCCTACAGGGAACATCTCTTACATAGGCCTGTGAAACGCAGTTTCTTTGCAGGCCTGATCTGGCTGAAGTAGAACTTCTGCTCTGGCTGTGCTACATTGCCCTAGAGCTGAAAGGCACAAAGTGTTGTCTTCTTTCCACAGGGGTAAAGGGTACCCAAAGCATCTTTCTTCCTGCTCTTTGGGAAGCAAAGACAGAAGTCGCTTGGCACAGTGCTCTTACAGCCTACCGGGAACATCACTTACAAAGGCCTGTGAAACGCAGCTTCTTTGCAGGCCTGATCTGGCTGAAGTAGAACTTCTTCTCTGGGTCTGCTACATTGCCCTAGAGCTGTAAGGGCCAAAGTGCTGGCTTGTTTGCAAGGGGGCAGATGGGCCCCAAAGCATCTTGCTTCCAGCTTTTTGGGAAGCAAGGACAGAAGTCGCTTGGCACAGTGCTCTTACAGCCTACCGGGAACATCTCTTACAGAGGCCTGTGAAACGCAGTTTCTTTGCAGGCCTGATCTGGCTGAAGTACAACTTCTGCTCTGGGTGTGCTACATTGCCCTAGAGTTGAAAGGCACAACGTGCAAGCTTCTTTCCAAAGGGCGAGTTGGGCCCCACAGCGTCTTGCTTCCAGCTCTTTGGGAAGCTAAGAAACAAGTCGCTCTGCACAGTGCTCTTACAGCCTACCGGGAACATCTCTTACAAAGCCCTGTGAAACGCAGTTTCTTTGAAGGCCTCATCTGGCTGAAGTAGAACTTCTGCTCTGGGTGTCCTACATTGCCCTAGTGATGAAAGGAACAAACTGCTGTCTTCAATCCACAGGGGCAGAGGGTCCCCAATGCATCTTGCTTCCAGCTCTTTGGGAAGCTAAGAAACAAGTCGCTCTGCACAGTGCTCTGACATCCTACCGGGAACATGTCTTAGAAAGGCCTGTGAAACGCAGTTTCTTTGCAGGTCTCATCTGGCTGAAGTAGAACTTCTGCTCTGGGTGTGCCACATTGCCCTAGAGCTGAAAGGCACAAAGTGCTGCCTTCTTTCCATAGGGGCAGAGGGTCCCCAAAGCATCTTGCTTCCAGCTCTTTGGGAAGCTAAGAAAGATGTCGCTCTGCACAGTGCTCATACAGCCTACCGGGAACACATCTTACATAGGCCTGTGAAACGCAGTTTCTTTGCAGGCCTGATCTGGCTGAAGTAGAACTTCTGCTCTGGCTGTGCTACATTGCCCTAGAGCTGAAAGGCACAAAGTGCTGTCTTCTTTCCACAGGGGTAAAGGGTACCCAAAGCATCTTTCTTCCTGCTCTTTGGGAAGCAAAGACAGAAGTCGCTTGGCACAGTGCTCTTACAGCCTACCGGGAACATCACTTACAAAGGCCTGTGAAACGCAGCTTCTTTGCAGGCCTGATCTGGCTGAAGTAGAACTTCCGCGCTGGGTGTGCTACATTGCCATACAGCTGCAAGGCACAAAGTGCTGCCTTCTTTAGAAAGGGGCAGATGAGCCCCAAAGCATCTTGCTTCCAGCTCTTTGGGAAGCTAAGAAACAAATCGCTCTGCACAGTGCTCTTACAGCCTACCGGGAACATCTCTTACAGAGGCCTGTGATTCGCAGTTTCTTTGCAGGCCTGATCTGGCGGAAGTAGAACTTCTGCTCTGGGTGTGCTACATTGCCCTAGAGCTGAAAGTCACAAAGTGCTGACTTCTTTCAATAGGGGCAGAGGGTCCCCAAAGCATCTTGGTTCCAGCTCTTTGGGAAGCTAAGAATCAAGTCGCTCTGCACAGTGCTCTTACAGCCTACCGGGAACATCTGTTAGAAAGCCCTGTGAAACGCAGTTTCTTTGCAGGCCTGATCTGGCTGAAGTAGAACTTCTGCTCTGGGTGTGCTACATTGCCCTAGTGCTGGAAGGCACAAAGTGCTTGCTTGTTTGCAAGGGGCCGATTGGCACCAAATCATCTTACTTCCCGCTCTTTGGGAAGCTAAGAAACAAGTCGCTCTGCACAGTGCTCTTGCAGCCTACAGGGAACATCTCTTACAGAGGCCTGTGAAACGCAGTTTCTTTGCAGGCCTGATCTGGCTGAAGTAGAACTTCTGCTCTGGGTGTGCTACATTGCCCTAGAGCTACAAGGCACAAAGTGCTGGCTTTTTTGCAAAGTGGCAGATGGGCGCCAAAGCATCTTGCTTCCAGCTCTTTGGGAAGCTAAGAAACAAGTCGCTCTGCAAAGTGCTCTTACAGCCTACCGGGAACATCTCTTACAAAGGCCTGTGAAACGCCCTTTATTTGCAGGCCTGATTTGGATGAAGTAGAACTTCTGCTGTGGGTGAGCTACATTGTCGTAGAGCTGACAGTCACAAAGTGCTGTCTTCTTTCCACAGGGCCAGAGGGTCCCCAAAGCATCTTGCCTACAGCTTTTGGGAAGCTAAGAGAAAAGTCGCTCTGCACAGTGCTCTTACACCCTACCAGGAACATCTCTTCCAAAGGCCTGTGAAACGCAGTTTCTTTGCAGGCCTGATCTGGCTGAAGTAGAACTTCTGCTCTGGGTGTGGTACATTGCCCTAGAGCTGAAAGGCACAAAGTGCTGCCTTCTTTAGAAAGGGGCACATGGGCCCCTAAGCAATTGCTTCCAGCTCTTTGGGAAGCTAAGAAACAAGTCGCTCTGCACAGTGCTCTTACAGCCTACCGGGAACATCTCTTAGAAAGCCCTGTTAAACGCAGTTTCTTTGCAGGCCTGATCTGGCTGAAGTAGAACTTCTGCTCTGGGTGTGCTACATTGCCCTAGAGCTGAAAGGCACAAAGTGCTACCTTCTTTAGAAAGGTGCACATGGGCCCCTATTCAACTTGCTTCCAGCACTTTGGGAAGCTAAGAAACAACTCGCTCTGCACAGTGCTCTTACAGCCTACAGGGAAAATCTCTTTCAAAGGCCTGTGAAATGCAGTTTCTTTGCAGGCCTGATCTGGCTGAAGTACAACTTCTGCTCTGGGTGTGCTTCATTGCCCTAGAGCTGAAAGGCACAACGTGCAAGCTTCTTTCCAAAGGGCGAGTTGGGCCTCACAGCGTCTTGCTTCCAGCTCTTTGGGAAGCTAAGAAACAACTCGCTCTGCACAGTGCTCTTACAGCCTACCGGGAACATCTCTTACAAAGCCCTGTGAAACGCAGTTTCTTTGCAGGCCTCATCTGGCTGATGTAGAACTTCTGCTCGGGGTGTGCTACATTGCCCTAGTGCTGAAAGCCACAAAGTGCTTGCTTGTTTGCAAGGGGCCTGTTGGCACCAAATCATCTTGCTTCCAGCTCTTTGGGAAGCCAAGAAACAAGTCGCTCTGCACAGTGCTCTTGCAGCCTACCGGGAACATCTCTTACAAAGGCCTGTGAAACGCAGTTTCTTTGCAGGCCTGATTGGGCTGAAGTAGAACTTCTGCTCTGTGTGTGCTACATTGCCCTAGAGCTGCAAGGGAAAAAGTGCTGGCTTGTTTGCAAAGGGGCAGAAGGGCCCCAAAGCATCTAGCTTCCAGCTCTTTGGGAATCTAAGAAACAAGTCGCTCTGCACAGTGCTCTTACATCCTACTGGGAACATCTCTTACAAAGGCCTGTGAAACTCAGTTTCATTGCAGGCCTCATCTGGCTGAAGTAGAACTTCTGCTCTGGGTGTTCTACATTGCCCTATAGCTGAAAGTCATAAAGTGCTGTCTTCGTTCCACAGGGCCAGAGGGTCCCCAAAGCATCTTGCTTCCAGCTCTTTGGTAAGCTAAGAAACAAGTCGCTCTGCACAGTGCTCTTACAGCCTACCGGGAACATCTCTGACAAAGGCCAGTGAAACGCAGTTTCTTTGCAGGTCTCATCTGGCTGAAGTAGAACTTCTGCTCTGGGTGTGCCACATTGCCCTAGAGCTGAAAGGCACAAAGTGCTGCCTTCTTTCCATAGGGGCAGAGGGTCCCTAAAGCATCTTGCTTCCAGCTCTTTGGGAAGCTAAGAAAGATGTCGCTCTGCACAGTGCTCATACAGCCTACAGGGAACATCTCTTACAGAGGCCTGTGAAACGCAGTTTCTTTGCAGGCCTGATCTGGCTGAAGTAGAACTTCTGCTCTGGGTGTGCTACATTGCCCTAGAGCTACAAGGCACAAAGTGCTGGCTTTTTTGCAAAGTGGCAGATGGGCGCCAAAGCATCTTGCTTCCAGCTCTTTGGGAAGCTAAGAAACAAGTCGCTCTGCAAAGTGCTCTTACAGCCTACCGGGAACATCTCTTACAAAGGCCTGTGAAACGCCCTTTATTTGCAGGCCTGATTTGGATGAAGTAGAACTTCTGCTGTGGGTGAGCTACATTGTCGTAGAGCTGACAGTCACAAAGTGCTGTCTTCTTTCCACAGGGCCAGAGGGTCCCCAAAGCATCTTGCCTACAGCTTTTGGGAAGCTAAGAGAAAAGTCGCTCTGCACAGTGCTCTTACACCCTACCAGGAACATCTCTTCCAAAGGCCTGTGAAACGCAGTTTCTTTGCAGGCCTGATCTGGCTGAAGTAGAACTTCTGCTCTGGGTGTGCTACATTGCCCTAGAGCTGAAAGGCACAAAGTGCTGCCTTCTTTAGAAAGGGGCACATGGGCCCCTAAGCAATTGCTTCCAGCTCTTTGGGAAGCTAAGAAACAAGTCGCTCTGCACAGTGCTCTTACAGCCTACCGGGAACATCTCTTAGAAAGCCCTGTTAAACGCAGTTTCTTTGCAGGCCTGATCTGGCTGAAGTAGAACTTCTGCTCTGGGTGTGCTACATTGCCCTAGAGCTGAAAGGCACAAAGTGCTACCTTCTTTAGAAAGGTGCACATGGGCCCCTATTCAACTTGCTTCCAGCTCTTTGGGAAGCTAAGAAACAACTCGCTCTGCACAGTGCTCTTACAGCCTACAGGGAAAATCTCTTTCAAAGGCCTGTGAAATGCAGTTTCTTTGCAGGCCTGATCTGGCTGAAGTACAACTTCTGCTCTGGGTGTGCTTCATTGCCCTAGAGCTGAAAGGCACAACGTGCAAGCTTCTTTCCAAAGGGCGAGTTGGGCCTCACAGCGTCTTGCTTCCAGCTCTTTGGGAAGCTAAGAAACAACTCGCTCTGCACAGTGCTCTTACAGCCTACCGGGAACATCTCTTACAAAGCCCTGTGAAACGCAGTTTCTTTGCAGGCCTCATCTGGCTGATGTAGAACTTCTGCTCGGGGTGTGCTACATTGCCCTAGTGCTGAAAGCCACAAAGTGCTTGCTTGTTTGCAAGGGGCCTGTTGGCACCAAATCATCTTGCTTCCAGCTCTTTGGGAAGCCAAGAAACAAGTCGCTCTGCACAGTGCTCTTGCAGCCTACCGGGAACATCTCTTACAAAGGCCTGTGAAACGCAGTTTCTTTGCAGGCCTGATTGGGCTGAAGTAGAACTTCTGCTCTGTGTGTGCTACATTGCCCTAGAGCTGCAAGGGAAAAAGTGCTGGCTTGTTTGCAAAGGGGCAGAAGGGCCCCAAAGCATCTAGCTTCCAGCTCTTTGGGAATCTAAGAAACAAGTCGCTCTGCACAGTGCTCTTACATCCTACTGGGAACATCTCTTACAAAGGCCTGTGAAACTCAGTTTCATTGCAGGCCTCATCTGGCTGAAGTAGAACTTCTGCTCTGGGTGTTCTACATTGCCCTATAGCTGAAAGTCATAAAGTGCTGTCTTCGTTCCACAGGGCCAGAGGGTCCCCAAAGCATCTTGCTTCCAGCTCTTTGGTAAGCTAAGAAACAAGTCGCTCTGCACAGTGCTCTTACAGCCTACCGGGAACATCTCTGACAAAGGCCAGTGAAACGCAGTTTCTTTGCAGGTCTCATCTGGCTGAAGTAGAACTTCTGCTCTGGGTGTGCCACATTGCCCTAGAGCTGAAAGGCACAAAGTGCTGCCTTCTTTCCATAGGGGCAGAGGGTCCCTAAAGCATCTTGCTTCCAGCTCTTTGGGAAGCTAAGAAAGATGTCGCTCTGCACAGTGCTCATACAGCCTACAGGGAACATCTCTTACATAGGCCTGTGAAACGCAGTTTCTTTGCAGGCCTGATCTGGCTGAAGTAGAACTTCTGCTCTGGCTGTGCTACATTGCCCTAGAGCTGAAAGGCACAAAGTGTTGTCTTCTTTCCACAGGGGTAAAGGGTACCCAAAGCATCTTTCTTCCTGCTCTTTGGGAAGCAAAGACAGAAGTCGCTTGGCACAGTGCTCTTACAGCCTACCGGGAACATCACTTACAAAGGCCTGTGAAACGCAGCTTCTTTGCAGGCCTGATCTGGCTGAAGTAGAACTTCTTCTCTGGGTCTGCTACATTGCCCTAGAGCTGTAAGGGCCAAAGTGCTGGCTTGTTTGCAAGGGGGCAGATGGGCCCCAAAGCATCTTGCTTCCAGCTTTTTGGGAAGCAAGGACAGAAGTCGCTTGGCACAGTGCTCTTACAGCCTACCGGGAACATCTCTTACAGAGGCCTGTGAAACGCAGTTTCTTTGCAGGCCTGATCTGGCTGAAGTACAACTTCTGCTCTGGGTGTGCTACATTGCCCTAGAGTTGAAAGGCACAACGTGCAAGCTTCTTTCCAAAGGGCGAGTTGGGCCCCACAGCGTCTTGCTTCCAGCTCTTTGGGAAGCTAAGAAACAAGTCGCTCTGCACAGTGCTCTTACAGCCTACCGGGAACATCTCTTACAAAGCCCTGTGAAACGCAGTTTCTTTGAAGGCCTCATCTGGCTGAAGTAGAACTTCTGCTCTGGGTGTCCTACATTGCCCTAGTGATGAAAGGAACAAACTGCTGTCTTCAATCCACAGGGGCAGAGGGTCCCCAATGCATCTTGCTTCCAGCTCTTTGGGAAGCTAAGAAACAAGTCGCTCTGCACAGTGCTCTGACATCCTACCGGGAACATGTCTTAGAAAGGCCTGTGAAACGCAGTTTCTTTGCAGGTCTCATCTGGCTGAAGTAGAACTTCTGCTCTGGGTGTGCCACATTGCCCTAGAGCTGAAAGGCACAAAGTGCTGCCTTCTTTCCATAGGGGCAGAGGGTCCCCAAAGCATCTTGCTTCCAGCTCTTTGGGAAGCTAAGAAAGATGTCGCTCTGCACAGTGCTCATACAGCCTACCGGGAACACATCTTACATAGGCCTGTGAAACGCAGTTTCTTTGCAGGCCTGATCTGGCTGAAGTAGAACTTCTGCTCTGGCTGTGCTACATTGCCCTAGAGCTGAAAGGCACAAAGTGCTGTCTTCTTTCCACAGGGGTAAAGGGTACCCAAAGCATCTTTCTTCCTGCTCTTTGGGAAGCAAAGACAGAAGTCGCTTGGCACAGTGCTCTTACAGCCTACCGGGAACATCACTTACAAAGGCCTGTGAAACGCAGCTTCTTTGCAGGCCTGATCTGGCTGAAGTAGAACTTCCGCGCTGGGTGTGCTACATTGCCATACAGCTGCAAGGCACAAAGTGCTGCCTTCTTTAGAAAGGGGCAGATGAGCCCCAAAGCATCTTGCTTCCAGCTCTTTGGGAAGCTAAGAAACAAATCGCTCTGCACAGTGCTCTTACAGCCTACCGGGAACATCTCTTACAGAGGCCTGTGATTCGCAGTTTCTTTGCAGGCCTGATCTGGCGGAAGTAGAACTTCTGCTCTGGGTGTGCTACATTGCCCTAGAGCTGAAAGTCACAAAGTGCTGACTTCTTTCAATAGGGGCAGAGGGTCCCCAAAGCATCTTGGTTCCAGCTCTTTGGGAAGCTAAGAATCAAGTCGCTCTGCACAGTGCTCTTACAGCCTACCGGGAACATCTGTTAGAAAGCCCTGTGAAACGCAGTTTCTTTGCAGGCCTGATCTGGCTGAAGTAGAACTTCTGCTCTGGGTGTGCTACATTGCCCTAGTGCTGGAAGGCACAAAGTGCTTGCTTGTTTGCAAGGGGCCGATTGGCACCAAATCATCTTACTTCCCGCTCTTTGGGAAGCTAAGAAACAAGTCGCTCTGCACAGTGCTCTTGCAGCCTACAGGGAACATCTCTTACAGAGGCCTGTGAAACGCAGTTTCTTTGCAGGCCTGATCTGGCTGAAGTAGAACTTCTGCTCTGGGTGTGCTACATTGCCCTAGAGCTACAAGGCACAAAGTGCTGGCTTTTTTGCAAAGTGGCAGATGGGCGCCAAAGCATCTTGCTTCCAGCTCTTTGGGAAGCTAAGAAACAAGTCGCTCTGCAAAGTGCTCTTACAGCCTACCGGGAACATCTCTTACAAAGGCCTGTGAAACGCCCTTTATTTGCAGGCCTGATTTGGATGAAGTAGAACTTCTGCTGTGGGTGAGCTACATTGTCGTAGAGCTGACAGTCACAAAGTGCTGTCTTCTTTCCACAGGGCCAGAGGGTCCCCAAAGCATCTTGCCTACAGCTTTTGGGAAGCTAAGAGAAAAGTCGCTCTGCACAGTGCTCTTACACCCTACCAGGAACATCTCTTCCAAAGGCCTGTGAAACGCAGTTTCTTTGCAGGCCTGATCTGGCTGAAGTAGAACTTTTGCTCTGGGTGTGCTACATTGCCATACAGCTGCAAGGCACAAAGTTCTGCCTTCTTTAGAAAGGGGCAGAAGGGCCCCAAAGCATCTTGCTTCCAGCTCTTTGCTAAGCTAAGAAGCAAGTCGCTCTGCACAGTGCTCTTACAGCCTAACGGGAACATCTCTTACAAAGGACTGTGAAACGCAGTTTCTTTGCAGGCCTGATCTGGCTGAAGTAGAACTTCTGCTCTGGGTGTGCTACATTGCCCTAGAGCTGAAAGGCACAAAATGCTGTCTTCTTACCACAAGGGCAGAGGGTCCCCTAAGCATCTTGCTTCCAGCTCTTTGGGAAGCTAAGAAACAAGTCGCTCTGCACAGTGCTCTTACAGGCTACCGGGAATATCTCTTACGAAGGCCTGTGAAACGCAGTTTCTTTGCAGGCCTGATCTGGCTGAAGTAGAACTTCTGCTCTGGGTGTGCTACATTGCCCTAGAGCTGAAAGTCACAAAATGCTGTCCTCTTTCCATAGGGGCAGAGGGGCCCCAAAGCATCCTGCTTCACGCTCTTTGGGAAGCTAAGAAACAAGTCGCTCTGCACAGTGCTCTTGCAGCGTACCAGGATCCTCTCTTACAAGGGCCTATCAAACCCAGTTTCTTTGCAGGCCTGATCAGGCTGAAGTAGAACTTCTGCTCTGGGTGTGCTACACTGCCCTAGAGCTGAAAGGCACAAAGTGCTTGCTTGTTTGCAAAGGGGCAGATAGGAATCAAAGAATCTTTCTTCCAGCTCTTTGGGATGATAAGAAACAAGTCGCTCTGCAGAGTGCTCCTGCAGCCTACCAGGAACATATCTTACAAAGGAGTGTGAAACGCAGTTTCTTTGCAGGCCTGATCTTGCTGAAGTAGAACTTCTGCTCTGGGTGTGCTACATTGCCATAGAGCTGAAAGGCAAAAAGTGCAGTCCTTTTTCCATAGGTGCAGAGGGTCCCCAAAGCATCTTGCTTCCAGTTCTTTGGGAAGCTAAGAAACAACTCGCTCTGCACAGTGCTCTTACAGCCTACCGGGAACATCTCTTACAAAGGCCTGTGAAACGCAGTTTCTTTGCAGGCCTGATCTGGCTGAAGTAGAACTTCTGCTCTTGGTGTGCTACATTGCCCTAGAGCTGGAAGGCAAAACGTGCTGGCTTGTTTGCAAAGGGGCAGAAGGGCCCAAAAGCATCTAGCTTCCAGCACTTTGGGAAGCTAAGAAACAAGTCGCTGTGCACAGTGCTCTTACAGCCTACCAGGAACATCTCGTACAAAGCCCTGTGAAACGCAGTTTCTTTGCAGGCCTCATTTGGCTGAAGCAGAACTTCTGCTCTGGGTGTGGTACATTGCCCTGGAGCTGAAAGGCACAAAGTGCTGCCTTCTTTAGAAAGGGGCAGATGGTCCGCAAAGCATCTTGCTTCCAGCTCTTTAGGAAGCTAAGAAACAAGTCGCTCTAAACAGTGCTCTTACAGCCTACGGGGAACATCTCTTACAGAGGCCTGTGAAACGCAGTATCTTGGCAGGGCTGATGTGGCTGAAGTAGAACTTCTGCTCTGGGTGTGCTACATTGCCCTAGAGCTTAAAGGCACAAAGTGCTGTCGTCTTTCCATAGGGGCAGAGGGTCCCCAAATCATCCTGCTTCCAGCTCTTTGGGAAGCCAAGGAACAAGTCTCTCTTCACAGTGCTCCCACACCCTACAGGGAATATCTCTTACAAAGGACTGTGAAACGCAGTTTCTTTGCAGGCCTGATCTGGCTGAAGTAGAACTTCTGCTCTGGGTGTGCTACATTGCAATAGAGTTGAAAGGCACAAAGAGCTGCATTCTTTAGAAAGGGGCAGATGGGCCCCAAAGCATCTTGCTTCCAGCTCTTTGGGAAGCTAAGAAACAAGTCGCTCTGAACAGTGCTCTTACAGCCTACCGAGAACATCTCTTATAGAGGCCTGTGAAACGCAGTTTCTTTGCAGGCCTGATCTGGCTGAAGTAGAACTTCTGCTCTGGCTGTCCTACATTGCCCTAGTGATGAAAGGAACAAACTGCTGTCTTCAAACCACAGGGGCAGAGGGTCCCCAAAGCATCTTGCTTCCAGCTCTTTGGGAAGCTAAGAAACAAGTCGCTCTAAACAGTGCTCTTACAGCCAACCGGGAACATCTCTTACAAAGGCCTGTGAAATGCAGTTTCTTTGCAGGTCTCATCTGGCTGAAGTAGAACTTCAGCTGTGGGTGTGCCACATTGCCCTAGAGCTGAAAGGCACAAAGTGCTGCCTTCTTTCCATAGGGGCAGAGGTTCCCGAAAGCATCTTGCTTCCAGCTCTTTGGGAAGGTAAGAAAGATGTCGCTCTGCACAGAGCTCATACAGCCTACCGGGAAAATCTCTTACATAGGCCTGTGAAACGCAGTTTCTTTGCAGGCCTGATCTGGCTGAAGTAGAACTTCTGCTCTGGGTGTGCTAAATTGCCCTAGAGCTGAAAGGCACAAAGTGCTGTCTTCTTTCCACAGGGGTAAAGGGTACCCAAAGCATCTTTCTTCCTGCTCTCTGGGAAGCTAAGACACAATTCGC
This sequence comes from Equus przewalskii, assembly GCF_037783145.1. Taxonomy (NCBI): domain Eukaryota; kingdom Metazoa; phylum Chordata; class Mammalia; order Perissodactyla; family Equidae; genus Equus; species Equus przewalskii. The sequence continues at coordinate 243,492 of NW_027228479.1, forward strand.
TTGGCACAGTGCTCTTACAGCCTAAAGGGAACATCTCTTACAAAGCCCTGTGAAACGCAGTTTCTTTGCAGGTCTGATCTGGCTGAAGTAGAACTTCTGCTCTGGGTGTGGTACATTGCCCTAGAGCTGAAAGGCACAAAGTGCTGCCTTCTTTAGAAAGGGGCACATGGGCCCCTAAGCATCTTGTTTCCAGCTCTTTGGGAAGCTAAGAAACAAGTCGCTCTGCACAGTGCTCTTACAGCCTACCGGGAACATCTCTTACAAAGGCCTGTGAAACGCAGCTTCTTTGCAGGCCTCATCTGGCTGAAGTAGAACTTCTGCTCTGGGTGTGCTACATTGCCCTAGTGCTGAAAGCCACAAAGTGCTTGCTTGTTTGCAAGGGGCCTATTGGCACCAAATCATCTTGCTTCCAGCTCTTTGGGAAGCCAAGAAACAAGTCGCTCTGCACAGTGCTCTTACAGCCCACCGGGAACATCTCTTACAAAGGCCTGTGAAACGCAGTTTCTTTGCAGGCCTGTTCTGGCTGAAGTACATCTTCTGCTCTGGATGTGCTACATTGCCCTAGAGCTGAAAGGCACAACGTGCCGGCTTGTTTGCAAAGGGGCAGAAGGGCCCCAAAGCATCTAGCTTCCAGCTCTTTGGGAATCTAAGAAACAAGTCGCTCTGCACAGTGCTCTTACATCCTACCGGGAACATCTCTTACAAAGGCCTGTGAAACGCAGTTTCTTTGCAGGCCTCATCTGGCTGAAGTAGAACTTCTGCTCTGGGTGTGCTACATTGCCCTAGAGCTGAAAGGCACAAAGTGCTGACTTCTTTAGAAAGGGGCACTTGGGCCCCTAAGCATCTTGCTTCCAGCTCTTTGGGAAGCTAAGAAACAAGTCGCTCTGCACAGTGCTCTTGCAGCCTACCGGGAACATCTCTTACAATGGCCTGTGAAACACAGTTTCTGTGCAGGCCTGATCTGGCTGAAGTAGAACTTCTGCTCTGGGTGTGCTACATTGCCCTAGAGCTGCAAGGCACAAAGTGCTGTCCTCTTTCCATAGGGGCAGAGGGTCCCCAAAGCATCCTGCATCCAGCTCTTTGGGAAGCCAAGAAACAAGTCTCTCTTCACAGTGCTCTTACACCCTACAGGGAACATCTCTTCCAAAGGCCTGTGAAACGCAGTTTCTTTGCAGGCCTGATCTGGCTGAAGTAGAACTTCTGCTCTGGGTGTGCTACATTTCCCTAGAGCTGAAAGGCACAAAGTGCTGTCTTCTTTCCACAGGGGTAAAGGGTACCCAAAGCATCTTTCTTCCTGCTCTTTGGGAAGCAAAGACAGAAGTCGCTTGGCACAGTGCTCTTACAGCCTACCGGGAACATCACTTACAAAGGCCTGTGAAACGCAGATTCTTTGCAGGCCTGATCTGGCTGAAGTAGAACTTCTTCTCTGGGTCTGCTACATTGCCCTAGAGCTGCAAGGGCCAAAGTGCTGGCTTGTTTGCAAGGGGGCAGATGGGCCCCAAAGCATCTTGCTTCCAGCTTTTGGGAAGCAAGGACAGAAGTCGCTTGGCACAGTGCTCTTACAGCCTACCGGGAACATCTCTTACAGAGGCCTGTGAAACGCAGTTTCTTTGCAGGCCTGATCTGGCTGAAGTACAACTTCTGCTCTGGGTGTGCTACATTGCCCTAGAGTTGAAAGGCACAACGTGCAAGCTTCTTTCCAAAGGGCGAGTTGGGCCCCACAGCGTCTTGCTTCCAGCTCTTTGGGAAGCTAAGAAACAAGTCGCTCTGCACAGTGCTCTTACAGCCCACCGGGAACATCTGTTACAAAGGCCTGTGAAACGCAGTTTCTTTGCAGGCCTGATCTGACTGAAGTAGAACTTCTGCTCTGTGTGTGCTACATTGCCCTAGAGCTGCAAGGTAAAAAGTGGTGGCTTGTTTGCAAAGGGGCAGAAGGGCCCCAACGCATCTAGCTTTCAGCTCATTGGGAAGCTAAGAAACAAGTCGCTCTGCACAGTGCTCTTACATCCTACCGGCAACATCTCTTACAAAGGCCTGTGAAACGCAGTTTCTTTGCAGGCCTGATCTGGCTGAAGTAGAACTTCTGCTCTGGCTGTCCTCCATTGCCCTAGTGATGAAAGGAACAAACTGCTGTCTTCAATCCACAGGGGCCGAGGGTCCCTAATGCATCTTGCTTCCAGCTCTTTGCGAAGCTAAGAAACAAGTCGCTCTGCACAGTGCTCTGACATCCTACCGGGAACATGTCTTAGAAAGGCCTGTGAAACGCAGTTTATTTGCAGGTCTCATCTGGCTGAAGTAGAACTTCTGCTCTGGGTGTGCCACATTGCCCTAGAGCTGAAAGGCACAAAGTGCTGCCTTCTTTCCATAGGGGCAGAGGGTCCCCAAAGCATCTTGCTTCCAGCTCTTTGGGAAGCTAAGAAAGATGTCGCTCTGCACAGTGCTCATACAGCCTACCGGGAACATCTCTTACATAGGCCTGTGAAACGCAGTTTCTTTGCAGGCCTGATCTGGCTGAAGTAGAACTTCTGCTCTGGCTGTGCTACATTGCCCTAGAGCTGAAAGGCACAAAGTGCTGTCTTCTTTCCACAGGGGTAAAGGGTACCCAAAGCATCTTTCTTCCTGCTCTTTGGGAAGCAAAGACAGAAGTCGCTTGGCACAGTGCTCTTACAGCCTACCGGGAACATCACTTACAAAGGCCTGTGAAACGCAGCTTCTTTGCAGGCCTGATCTGGCTGAAGTAGAACTTCTTCTCTGGGTCTGCTACATTGCCCTAGAGCTGCAAGGGCCAAAGTGCTGGCTTGTATGCAAAGGCGCAGATGGGCCCCAAAGCATCTTGCTTACAGCTCTTTGGGAAGCTAAGAAACAAGTCGCTCTGCACAGTGCTCTTACAGCCTACCGGGAACATCTCTTACAGAGGCCTGTGAAACGCAGTTTCTTTGCAGGCCTGATCTGGCTGAAGTAGAACTTCTGCTCTGGGTGTGCTACATTGCCCTAGAGCTACAAGGCACAAAGTGCTGGCTTTTTTGCAAAGTGGCAGATGGGCCCCAAAGCATCTTGCTTCCAGCTCTTTGGGAAGCTAAGAAACAATTCGCTCTGCAAAGTGCTCTTACAGCCTACCGGGAACATCTCTTACAAAGGCCTGTGAAACGCCCTTTATTTGCAGGCCTGATTTGGATGAAGTAGAACTTCTGCTCTGGGTGTGCTACATTGTCGTAGAGCTGACAGTCACAAAGTGCTGTCTTCTTTCCACAGGGCCAGAGGGTCCCCAAAGCATCTTGCCTACAGCTTTTGGGAAGCTAAGAGAAAAGTCGCTCTGCACAGTGCTCTTACACCCTACCAGGAACATCTCTTCCAAAGGCCTGTGAAACGCAGTTTCTTTGCAGGCCTGATCTGGCTGAAGTAGAACTTTTGCTCTGGGTGTGCTACATTGCCATACAGCTGCAAGGCACAAAGTTCTGCCTTCTTTAGAAAGGGGCAGATGGGCCCCAAAGCATCTTGCTTCCAGCTCTTTGCTAAGGTAAGAAGCAAGTCGCTCTGCACAGTGCTCTTACAGCCTAACGGGAACATCTCTTACAAAGGACTGTGAAACTCAGTTTCTTTGAAGGCCTGATCTGGCTGAAGTAGAACTTCTGCTCTGGTTGTGCTACATTGCCCTAGAGCTGAAAGGCACAAAATGCTGTCTTCTTACCACAAGGGCAGAGGGTCCCCTAAGCATCTTGCTTCCAGCTCTTTGGGAAGCTAAGAAACAAGTCGCTCTGCACAGTGCTCTTACAGGCTACCGGGAATATCTCTTACGAAGGCCTGTGAAACGCAGTTTCTTTGCAGGCCTGATCTGGCTGAAGTAGAACTTCTGCTGTGGGTGTGCTACATTGCCCTAGAGCTGAAAGTCACAAAGTGCTGTCCTCTTTCCATAGGGGCAGAGGGGCCCCAAAGCATCCTGCTTCAGGCTCTTTGGGAAGCTAAGAAACAAGTCGCTCTGCACAGTGCTCTTGCAGCGTACCAGGATCCTCTCTTACAAGGGCCTATCAAACCCAGTTTCTTTGCAGGCCTGATCAGGCTGAAGTAGAAATTCTGCGCTGGGTGTGCTACACAGCCCTAGCACTGAAAGGCACAAAGTGCTTGCTTGTTTGCAAAGGGGCAGATAGGAACCAAAGAATCTTGCTTCCAGCTCTTTGGGATGATAAGAAACAAGTCGCTCTGCAGAGTGCTCCTGCAGCCTACCAGGAACATCTCCTACAAAGGCCTGTGAAACGCAGTTTCTTTGAAGGCCTGATCTTGCTGAAGTAGAACTTCTGCTCTGGGTGTGCTACATTGCCATAGAGCTGAAAGGCAGAAAGTGCAGTCCTTTTTCCATAGGTGCAGAGGGTCCCCAAAGCATCTTGCTTCCAGTTCTTTGGGAAGCAAAGAAACAAGTCGCTCTGCACAGTGCTCTTACAGCCTACCAGGAACATCTCTTACAAAGGCCTGTGAAACGCAGTTTCTTTGCAGGCCTGATCTGGCTGAAGTAGAACTTCTGCTCTTGGTGTGCTACATTGCCCTAGAGCTACAAGGCACAAAGTGCTGTCTTGTTTGCGAAGGGGCAGATGGGCCCCAAAGCATCTTGCTTCCACCTCTTGGGAAGCTAAGAAACAACTCGCAGTGCACAGTGCTCTTACAGCCTACCGGGATCATCTCTTACAAAGGCCTGTGAAATGCCCTTTATTTGCATGCCTGATTTGGATGAAGTAGAATTTCTGCTCTGGGTGTGCTACATTGTCGTAGAGCTGAAAGTCACAAAGTGCTGTCTTCCTTCCAAAGGGCCAGAGGGTCCCCAGAGCATCTTGCCTACAGGTTTTTGGGAAGCTAAGAGAAATTTCGCTCTGCACAGTGCTCTTACAGCCTACCAGGAACATCTCTTACAATGGCCTCTGAAACGCAGTTTCTTTGCAGGCCTGATCTGGCTGAAGTAGAACAGCAGCTCTGGGTGTGCTACATTGCCCTAGAGCTGGAAGGCAAAACGTGCTGGCTTGTTTGCAAAGGGGCAGAAGGGCCCCAAAGCATCTAGCTTCCAGCACTTTGGGAAGCTAAGAAACAAGTCGCTGTGCACAGTGCTCTTACAGCCTACTGGGAACATCTCTTACAAAGCCCTGTGAAACGCAGTTTCTTTGCAGGCCTGATCTGGCTGAAGTAAAGCTTCTGCTCTGGGTGTGCTACATTGCCCTAGAGCTGAAAGGCACAAAGTGCTGCCTTCTTTAGAAAGGGGCACATGGGCCCCTAAGCAACTTGCTTCCAGCTCTTTGGGAAGGTAAGAAACAAGTCGCTCTGCACAGTGCTCTTGCAGCCTACCGGGAACATCTCTTACAAAGACCTGTGAAACGCAGTTTCTTTGCAGGCCTGATCTGGCTGAAGTAGAAATTCTGCTCTGTGTGTGCTACATTGCCCTAGAGCTGCAAGGCAAAAAGTGCTGGCTTGTTTGCAAAGGGGCAGAAGGGCCCCAAAGCATCCTGCATCCAGCTCTTTGGGAAGCCAAGAAACAAGTCTCTCTTCACAGTGCTCTTACACCCTACAGGGAACATCTCTTACAAAGGCCTGTGAAACGCAGTTTCTTTGCAGGCCTGATCTGGCTGAAGTAGAACTTCTGCTCTGGGTGTGCTACATTTCCCTAGAGCTGAAAGGCACAAAGTGCTGTCTTCTTTCCACAGGGGTAAAGGGTACCCTAAGCAGCTTTCTTCCAGCTCTTTGGGAAGCTAAGAAACAAGTCGCTCTGCACAGTGCTCTTACAGCGTACCGGGAACATCTCTTACAAAGGCCTTTGAAATGCAGTTCATTTGCAGGCCTGATCTTGCTGAAGTAGAACTTCTTCTCTGGGTGTGCTACATTGCAATAGAGTTGAAAGGCACAAAGAGCTGCATTCTTTAGAAAGGGCAGATGGGCCCCAAATCTTCTTGCTTCCAGCTCTTTGGTAATCTAAGAAACAAGTCGCTCTGCACAGTGCTCTTACAGCCTACCGAGAACATCTCTTATAGAGGCCTGTGAAACGCAGTTTCTTTGCAGGCCTGATCTGGCTGAAGTAGAACTTCTATTCTGGCTGTGCTACATTGCCCTAGTGATGAAAGGAACAAACTGCTGTCTTCAATCCACAGGGGCAGAGGGTCCCCAAAGCATCTTGCTTCCAGCTCTTTGGGAAGCTAAGAAACAAGTCGCTCTGCACAGTGCTCTTACAGCCTACCGGGAACATCTCTTACAAAGGCCTGTGAAACGCAGTTTCTGTGCAGGTCTCATCTGGCTGAAGTAGAACTTCAGCTCTGGGTGTGCCAAATTGCCCTAGAGCTGAAAGGCACAACGTGCAGGCTTCTTTCCAAAGGGCGAGTTGGGCCCCAAAGCATCTTGCTTCCAGCTTTTTGTGAAGCCAATAATCAAGTCGCTCTGCACAGTGGTCTTACAGCCTACCGGGAACATCTCTTACAAAGGCATGTGAAACGCAGTTTCTTTGCAGGCCTGATCTTGCGGAAGTAGAACTTCTGCTCTGGGTGTGCTACATTGCCATACAGCTGCAAGCCACAAAGTGCTGCCTTCTTAAGAAAGGGGCAGATGGGCCCCAAAGCATCTTTGTTCCAGCTCTTCTGGAAGCTAAGAAACAAATCGCTCTGCACAGTACTCTTACAGCCTACCGGGAACATCTCTTACAAAGGCCTGTGAAACGCAGTTTCTTTGCAGGCCTGATCTGGCGGAAGTAGAACTTCTGCTCTGGGTGTGCTACATTGCCCTAGAGCTGAAAGTCACAAAGTGCTGACTTCCTTCCAAAGGGGCAGTGGGTCCCCAAAGCATCTTGGTTCCAGCTGTTTGGGAAGCTAAGAAACAAGTCGCTCTGCACAGTGCTCTTACAGCCTACCGGGAACATCTCTTACAAAGCCCTGTGAAACGCAGTTTCTTTGCAGGCCTGATCTGGCTGAAGTAGAACTTCTGCTCTGGGTGCGGTACATTGCCCTAGAGCTGAAAGGCACAAAGTGCTGCCTTCTTTAGAAAGGGGCACATGGGCCCCTAAGCAATTGCTTCCAGCTCTTTGGGAAGCTAAGAAACAAGTCGCTCTGCACAGTGCTCTTACAGCCTACCGGGAACATCTCTTAGAAAGCCCTGTGAAACGCAGTTTCTTTGCAGGCCTGATCTGGCTGAAGTAGAACTTCTGCTCTGGGTGTGCTACATTGCCCTACAGCTGAAAGGCACAAAGTGCTACCTTCTTTAGAAAGGTGCACATGGGCCCCTAAGCAACTTGCTTCCAGCTCTTTGGGAAGCTAAGAAACAACTCGCTCTGCACAGTGCTCTTACAGCCTACCGGGAACATCTCTTTCAAAGGCCTGTGAAATGCAGGTTCTTTGCAGGCCTGATCTGGCTGAAATACAACTTCTGCTCTGGGTGTGCTACATTGCCCTAGAGCTGAAAGGCACAACGTGCAAGCTTCTTTCCAAAGGGCGAGTTGGGCCTCACAGCGTCTTGCTTCCAGCTCTTTGGGAAGCTAAGAAACAACTCGCTCTGCACAGTGCTCTTACAGCCTACCGGGAACATCTCTTACAAAGCCCTGTGAAACGCACTTTCTTTGCAGGCCTCATCTGGCTGAAGTAGAACTTCTGCTCGGGGTGTGCTACATTGCCCTAGTGCTGAAAGCCACAAAGTGCTTGCTTGTTTGCAAGGGGCCTATTGGCACCAAAGCATCTTGCTTCCAGCTCTTTGGGAAGCCAAGAAACAAGTCGCTCTGCACAGTGCTCTTGCAGCCTACCGGGAACATCTCTTACAAAGGCCTGTGAAACGCAGTTTCTTTGCAGGCCTGATTTGGCTGAAGTAGAACTTCTGCTCTGTGTGTGCTACATTGCCCTAGAGCTGCAAGGGAAAAAGTGCTGGCTTGTTTGCAAAGGGGCAGAAGGGCCCCAAAGCATCTAGCTTCCAGCTCTTTGGGAATCTAAGAAACAAGTCGCTCTGCACAGTGCTCTTACATCCTACCGGGAACATCTCTTACAAAGGCCTGTGAAACGCAGTTTCTTGGCAGGCCTGATCTGGCTGAAGTAGAACTTCTGCTCTGGGTGTGCCACATTGCCCTAGAGCTGAAAGGCACAAAGTGATACCTTCTTTCCACAGGGGTAAAGGGTACCCAAAGCATCTTTCTTCCTGCTCTTTGGGAAGCTAAGACAGAAGTCGATTGGCACAGTGCTCTTACAGCCTACCGGGAACATCTCTTACAAATGCCTGTGAAACGCAGTTTCTTTGCAGGCCTGATCTGGCTGAAGTAGAACTTCTTCTCTGGGTCTGCTACATTGCCCTAGAGCTGCAAGAGCCAAAGTGCTGGCTTGTATGCAAAGGCGCAGATCGGCCCCAAATCATCTTGCTTACAGCTCTTTGGGAAGCTAAGAAACAAGTCGCTCTGCACAGTGCTCTTACAGCCTACCGGGAACATCTCTTACAGAGGCCTGTGAAACGCAGTTTCTTTTCAGGCCCGATCTGGCTGAAGTAGAACTTCTGCTCTGGGTGTGCTACATAGTCGTAGAGCTGAAAGTCACAAAGTGCTGTCTTCTTTCCACAGGGCCAGAGGGTCCCCAAAGCATCTTGCCTACAGCTTTTGGGAAGCTAAGAGAAAAGTCGCTCTGCACAGTGCTCTTACATCCTACCAGGAACATCTCTTACAAAGGCCTGTGAAACGCTCTTTCTTTGCAGGCCTGATCTGGCTGAAGTAGAACTTTTGCTGTGGGTGTGCTACATTGCCATACAGCTGCAAGGCACAAAATGCTGTCTTCTTACCACAAGGGCAGAGGGTCCCCTAAGCATCTGGCTTCCAGCTCTTTGGGAAGCTAAGAAACAAGTCGCTCTGCACAGTGCTCTTACAGGCTACCGGGAATATCTCTTACGAAGGCCTGTGAAACGCAGTTTCTTTGCAGGCCTGATCTGGCTGAAGTAGAACTTCTGCTCTGGGTGTGCTACATTGCCCTAGAGCTGAAAGTCACAAAGTGCTGTCCTCTTTCCATAGGGGCAGAGGGGCCCCAAAGCATCCTGCTTCAGGCTCTTTGGGAAGCTAAGAAACAAGTCGCTCTGCACAGTGCTCTTGCAGCGTACCAGGATCCTCTCTTACAAGGGCCTATCAAACCCAGTTTCTTTGCAGGCCTGATCAGGCTGAAGTAGAACTTCTGCTCTGGGTGTGCTACACTGCCCTAGAGCTGAAAGGCACAAAGTGCTTGCTTGTTTGCAAAGGGGCAGATAGGAATCAAAGAATCTTGCTTCCAGCTCTTTGGGATGATAAGAAACAAGTCGCTCTGCAGAGTGCTCCTGCAGCCTACCGGGAACATCTCTTACAAATGCCTGTGAAACGAAGTTTCTTTGCAGGCCTCATCTGGCTGAAGTAGAACTTCTGCTCTGGGTGTGCTACATTGCCCTATAGCTGAAAGTCATAAAGTGCTGTCTTTTTTCCACAGGGCCAGAGGGTCCTCAAAGCATCTTGCTTCCAGCTCTTTGGGAAGCTAAGAAACAAGTCGCTCTGCAGAGTGCTCTTACAGTCTACCGGGAACATCTCTTACAAAGGCCTGTGAAACGCAGTTTCTTTGCAGGCCTGATCTGGCTGAAGTAGAATTTCTGCTCTGGGTGTCCTACATTGCCCTAGTGATGAAAGGAACCAACTGCTGTCTTCAATCCACAGGGGCAGAGGGTCCCCAATGCATCTTGCTTCCAGATCTTTGGGAAGCTAAGAAACAAGTCGCTCTGCACAGTGCTCTGACATCCTACCGGGAACATCTCTTACAAAGGCCTGTGAAGCGCAGTTTCTTTGCAGGCCTGATCTGGCTGAAGTAGAACTTCTGCTCTGGGTGTGCTACATTCCCCTAGACCTGAAAGTCATAAAGTGCTGTCTTTTTTCCACAGGGCCAGAGGGTCCCCAAAGCATCTTGCTTCCAGCTCTTTGGGAAGCTAAGAAACAAGTCTCTCTGCACAGTGCTCTTACAGCCTACCGGGAACATCTCTTACAAAGGCCTGTGAAACGCAGTTTCTTTGCAGGCCTCATCAGGCTGAAGTAGAACTTCTGCTCTGGGTGTCCTACATTGCCCTAGTGATGAAAGGAACAAACTGCTGTCTTCAATCCACAGGGGCAGAGGGTCCCCAATGCATCTTGCTTCCAGCTCTTTGGGAACCTAAGAAACAAGTCGCTCTGCACAGTGCTCTGACATCCTACCGGGAACATGTCTTAGAAAGGCCTGTGAAACGCAGTTTCTTTGCAGGCCTGATCTGGCTGAAGTAGAACTTCTGCTCTTGGTGTGCTACTTTGCCCTAGAGCTACAAGGCACAAAGTGCTGCCTTGTTTGAAAAGGTGCAGATGGGCCCCAAAGCATCTTGCTTCCAGCTCTTTGCGAAAGTAACAAACAAGTCGCTCTGCACAGTGCTCTTACAGCCTACCGGGAACATCTCTGACAAAGGCCAGTGAAACGCAGTTTCTTTGCAGGTCTCATCTGGCTGAAGTAGAACTTCTGCTCTGGGTGTGCCACATTGCCCTAGAGCTGAAAGGCACAAAGTGCTGCCTTCTTTCCATAGGGGCAGAGGGTCCCTAAAGCATCTTGCTTCCAGCTCTTTGGGAAGCTAAGAAAGATGTCGCTCTGCACAGTGCTCATACAGCCTACAGGGAACATCTCTTACATAGGCCTGTGAAACGCAGTTTCTTTGCAGGCCTGATCTGGCTGAAGTAGAACTTCTGCTCTGGCTGTGCTACATTGCCCTAGAGCTGAAAGGCACAAAGTGCTGTATTCTTTCCACAGGGGTAAAGGGTACCCAAAGCATCTTTCTTCCTGCTCTTTGGGAAGCAAAGACAAAAGTCGCTTGGCACAGTGCTCTTACAGCCTACCGGGAACATCAATTACAAAGGCCTGTGAAACGCAGATTCTTTGCAGGCCTGATCTGGCTGAAGTAGAACTTCTTCTCTGGGTCTGCTACATTGCCCTAGAGCTGCAAGGGCCAAAGTGCTGGCTTGTTTGCAAGGGGGCAGATGGGCCCCAAAGCATCTTGCTTCCAGCTTTTTGGGAAGCAAGGACAGAAGTCGCTTGGCACAGTGCTCTTACAGCCTACCGGGAACATCTCTTACAGAAGCCTGTGATTCGCAGTTTCTTTGCAGGCCTGATCTGGCTGAAGTACAACTTCTGCTCTGGGTGTGCTACATTGCCCTAGAGTTGAAAGGCACAACGTGCAAGCTTCTTTCCAAAGGGCGAGTTGGGCCCCACAGCGTCTTGCTTCCAGCTCTTTGGGAAGCTAAGAAACAGGTCGCTCTGCACAGTGCTCTTACAGCCCACCGGGAACATCTCTTACAAAGGCCTGTGAAACGCAGTTTCTTTGCAGGCCTGATCTGACTGAAGTAGAACTTCTGCTCTGTGTGTGCTACATTGCCCTAGAGCTGCAAGGTAAAAAGTGCTGGCTTGTTTGCAAAGGGGCAGAATGGCCCCAACGCATCTAGCTTTCAGCTCATTGGGAAGCTAAGAAACAAGTCGCTCTGCACAGTGCTCTTACATCCTACCGGCAACATCTCTTACAAAGGCCTGTGAAACGCAGTTTCTTTGCAGGCCTGATCTGGCTGAAGTAGAACTTCTGCTCTGGCTGTCCTCCATTGCCCTAGTGATGAAAGGAACAAACTGCTGTCTTCAATCCACAGGGGCAGAGGGTCCCTAATGCATCTTGCTTCCAGCTCTTTGCGAAGCTAAGAAACAAGTCGCTCTGCACAGTGCTCTGACATCCTACCGGGAACATGTCTTAGAAAGGCCTGTGAAACGCAGTTTATTTGCAGGTCTCATCTGGCTGAAGTAGAACTTCTGCTCTGGGTGTGCCACATTGCCCTAGAGCTGAAAGGCACAAAGTGCTGCCTTCTTTCCATAGGGGCAGAGGGTCCCCAAAGCATCTTGCTTCCAGCTCTTTGGGAAGCTAAGAAAGATGTCGCTCTGCACAGTGCTCATACAGCCTACCGGGAACATCTCTTACATAGGCCTGTGAAACGCAGTTTCTTTGCAGGCCTGATCTGGCTGAAGTAGAACTTCTGCTCTGGCTGTGCTACATTGCCCTAGAGCTGAAAGGCACAAAGTGCTGTCTTCTTTCCACAGGGGTAAAGGGTACCCAAAGCATCTTTCTTCCTGCTCTTTGGGAAGCAAAGACAGAAGTCGCTTGGCACAGTGCTCTTACAGCCTACCGGGAACATCACTTACAAAGGCCTGTGAAACGCAGCTTCTTTGCAGGCCTGATCTGGCTGAAGTAGAACTTCTTCTCTGGGTCTGCTACATTGCCCTAGAGCTGCAAGGGCCAAAGTGCTGGCTTGTATGCAAAGGCGCAGATGGGCCCCAAAGCATCTTGCTTACAGCTCTTTGGGAAGCTAAGAAACAAGTCGCTCTGCACAGTGCTCTTACAGCCTACCGGGAACATCTCTTACAGAGGCCTGTGAAACGCAGTTTCTTTGCAGGCCTGATCTGGCTGAAGTAGAACTTCTGCTCTGGGTGTGCTACATTGCCCTAGAGCTACAAGGCACAAAGTGCTGGCTTTTTTGCAAAGTGGCAGATGGGCCCCAAAGCATCTTGCTTCCAGCTCTTTGGGAAGCTAAGAAACAATTCGCTCTGCAAAGTGCTCTTACAGCCTACCGGGAACATCTCTTACAAAGGCCTGTGAAACGCCCTTTATTTGCAGGCCTGATTTGGATGAAGTAGAACTTCTGCTCTGGGTGTGCTACATTGTCGTAGAGCTGACAGTCACAAAGTGCTGTCTTCTTTCCACAGGGCCAGAGGGTCCCCAAAGCATCTTGCCTACAGCTTTTGGGAAGCTAAGAGAAAAGTCGCTCTGCACAGTGCTCTTACACCCTACCAGGAACATCTCTTCCAAAGGCCTGTGAAACGCAGTTTCTTTGCAGACCTGATCTGGCTGAAGTAGAACTTTTGCTCTGGGTGTGCTACATTGCCATACAGCTGCAAGGCACAAAGTTCTGCCTTCTTTAGAAAGGGGCAGATGGGCCCCAAAGCATCTTGCTTCCAGCTCTTTGCTAAGCTAAGAAGCAAGTCGCTCTGCACAGTGCTCTTACAGCCTAACGGGAACATCTCTTACAAAGGACTGTGAAACGCAGTTTCTTTGCAGGCCTGATCTGGCTGAAGTAGAACTTCTGCTCTGGTTGTGCTACATTGCCCTAGAGCTGAAAGGCACAAAATGCTGTCTTCTTACCACAAGGGCAGAGGGTCCCCTAAGCATCTTGCTTCCAGCTCTTTGGGAAGCTAAGAAACAAGTCGCTCTGCACAGTGCTCTTACAGGCTACCGGGAATATCTCTTACGAAGGCCTGTGAAACGCAGTTTCTTTGCAGGCCTGATCTGGCTGAAGTAGAACTTCTGCTGTGGGTGTGCTACATTGCCCTAGAGCTGAAAGTCACAAAGTGCTGTCCTCTTTCCATAGGGGCAGAGGGGCCCCAAAGCATCCTGCTTCAGGCTCTTTGGGAAGCTAAGAAACAAGTCGCTCTGCACAGTGCTCTTGCAGCGTACCAGGATCCTCTCTTACAAAGGCCTGTGAAACGCAGTTTCTTTGCAGGCCTGATCTGGCTGAAGTAGAACTTCTGCTCTTGGTGTGCTACATTGCCCTAGAGCTACAAGGCACAAAGTGCTGTCTTGTTTGCGAAGGGACAGATGGGCCCCAAAGCATCTTGCTTCCACCTCTTTGGGAAGCTAAGAAACAACTCGCAGTGCACAGTGCTCTTACAGCCTACCGGGATCATCTCTTACAAAGGCCTGTGAAACGCCCTTTATTTGCATGCCTGATTTGGATGAAGTAGAATTTCTGCTCTGGGTGTGCTACATTGTCGTAGAGCTGAAAGTCACAAAGTGCTGTCTTCCTTCCAAAGGGCCAGAGGGTCCCCAGAGCATCTTGCCTACAGGTTTTTGGGAAGCTAAGAGAAAATTCGCTCTGCACAGTGCTCTTACAGCCTACCAGGAACATCTCTTACAATGGCCTCTGAAACGCAGTTTCTTTGCAGGCCTGATCTGGCTGAAGTAGAACAGCAGCTCTGGGTGTGCTACATTGCCCTAGAGCTGGAAGGCAAAACGTGCTGGCTTGTTTGCAAAGGGGCAGAAGGGCCCCAAAGCATCTAGCTTCCAGCACTTTGGGAAGCTAAGAAACAAGTCGCTGTGCACAGTGCTCTTACAGCCTACCAGGAACATCTCGTACAAAGCCCTGTGAAACGCAGTTTCTTTGCAGGCCTGATCTGTCTGAAGTAGAACTTCTGCTCTGGGTGTGCTACATTGCCCTAGAGCTGAAAGGCACAAAGTGCTGCCTTCTTTAGAAAGGGGCACATGGGCCCCTAAGCAACTTGCTTCCAGCTCTTTGGGAAGGTAAGAAACAAGTCGCTCTGCACAGTGCTCTTGCAGCCTACCGGGAACATCTCTTACAAAGACCTGTGAAACGCAGTTTCTTTGCAGGCCTGATCTGGCTGAAGTAGAAATTCTGCTCTGTGTGTGCTACATTGCCCTAGAGCTGCAAGGCAAAAAGTGCTGGCTTGTTTGCAAAGGGGCAGAAGGGCCCCAAAGCATCCTGCATCCAGCTCTTTGGGAAGCCAAGAAACAAGTCTCTCTTCACAGTGCTCTTACACCCTACAGGGAACATCTCTTACAAAGGCCTGTGAAACGCAGTTTCTTTGCAAGCCTGATCTGGCTGAAGTAGAACTTCTGCTCTGGGTGTGCTACATTTCCCTAGAGCTGAAAGGCACAAAGTGCTGTCTTCTTTCCACAGGGGTAAAGGGTACCCTAAGCAGCTTTCTTCCAGCTCTTTGGGAAGCTAAGAAACAAGTCGCTCTGCACAGTGCTCTTACAGCGTACCGGGAACATCTCTTACAAAGGCCTTTGAAATGCAGTTCATTTGCAGGCCTGATCTTGCTGAAGTAGAACTTCTTCTCTGGGTGTGCTACATTGCAATAGAGTTGAAAGGCACAAAGAGCTGCATTCTTCAGAAAGGGCAGATGGGCCGCAAATCTTCTTGCTTCCAGCTCTTTGGTAAGCTAAGAAACAAGTCGCTCTGCACAGTGCTCTTACAGCCTACTGAGAACATCTCTTATAGAGGCCTGTGAAACGCAGTTTCTTTGCAGGCCTGATCTGGCTGAAGTAGAACTTCTATTCTGGCTGTGCTACATTGCCCTAGTGATGAAAGGAACAAACTGCTGTCTTCAATCCACAGGGGCAGAGGGTCCCCAAAGCATCTTGCTTCCAGCTCTTTGGGAAGCTAAGAAACAATTCGCTCTGCACAGTGCTCTTACAGCCTACCGGGAACATCTCTTACAAAGGCCTGTGAAACGCAGTTTCTGTGCAGGTCTCATCTGGCTGAAGTAGAACTCAGCTCTGGGTGTGCCAAATTGCCCTAGAGCTGAAAGGCACAACGTGCAGGCTTCTTTCCAAAGGGCGAGTTGGGCCCCAAAGCATCTTGCTTCCAGCTTTTTGTGAAGCCAATAATCAAGTCGCTCTGCACAGTGGTCTTACAGCCTACCGGGAACATCTCTTACAAAGGCATGTGAAACGCAGTTTCTTTGCAGGCCTGATCTTGCGGAAGTAGAACTTCTGCTCTGGGTGTGCTACATTGCCCTAGAGCTGAAAGTCACAAAGTGCTGACTTCCTTCCAAAGGGGCAGTGGGTCCCCAAAGCATCTTGGTTCCAGCTCTTTGGGAAGCTAAGAAACAAGTCGCTCTGCACAGTGCTCTTACAGCCTACCGGGAACATCTCTTACAAAGCCCTGTGAAACGCAGTTTCTTTGCAGGCCTGATCTGGCTGAAGTAGAACTTCTGCTCTGGGTGTGGTACATTGCCGTAGAGCTGAAAGGCACAAAGTGCTGCCTTCTTTAGAAAGGGGCACATGGGCCCCTAAGCAATTGCTTCCAGCTCTTTGGGAAGCTAAGAAACAAGTCGCTCTGCACAGTGCTCTTACAGCCTACCGGGAACATCTCTTAGAAAGCCCTGTGAAACGCAGTTTCTTTGCAGGCCTGATCTGGCTGAAGTAGAACTTCTGCTCTGGGTGTGCTACATTGCCCTACAGCTGAAAGGCACAAAGTGCTACTTTCTTTAGAAAGGTGCACATGGGCCCCTAAGCAACTTGCTTCCAGCTCTTTGGGAAGCTAAGAAACAACTCGCTCTGCACAGTGCTCTTACAGCCTACCGGGAACATCTCTTTCAAAGGCCTGTGAAATGCAGTTTCTTGCAGGCCTGATCTGGCTGAAATACAACTTCTGCTCTGGGTGTGCTACATTGCCCTAGAGCTGAAAGGCACAACGTGCAAGCTACTTTCCAAAGGGCGAGTTGGGCCTCACAGCGTCTTGCTTCCAGCTCTTTGGGAAGCTAAGAAACAACTCGCTCTGCACAGTGCTCTTACAGCCTACCGGGAACATCTCTTACAAAGCCCTGTGAAACGCAGTTTCTTTGCAGGCCTCATCTGGCTGAAGTAGAACTTCTGCTCGGGGTGTGCTACATTGCCCTAGTGCTGAAAGCCACAAAGTGCTTGCTTCTTTGCAAGGGGCCTATTGGCACCAAAGCATCTTGCTTCCAGCTCTTTGGGAAGCCAAGAAACAAGTCGCTCTGCACAGTGCTCTTGCAGCCCACCGGGAACATCTCTTACAAAGGCCTGTGAAACGCAGTTTCTTTGCAGGCCTGATTTGGCTGAAGTAGAACTTCTGCTCTGTGTGTGCTACATTGCCCTAGAGCTGCAAGGGAAAAAGTGCTGGCTTGTTTGCAA
The DNA here is from genome assembly GCF_037783145.1 of Equus przewalskii. NCBI lineage: Eukaryota > Metazoa > Chordata > Mammalia > Perissodactyla > Equidae > Equus > Equus przewalskii. Next base: position 260,211 of record NW_027228479.1, read on the forward strand.
AGGGGCAGAAGGGCCCCAAAGCATCTAGCTTCCAGCTCTTTGGGAATCTAAGAAACAAGTCGCTCTGCACAGTGCTCTTACATCCTACCGGGAACATCTCTTACAAAGGCCTGTGAAACTCAGTTTCATTGCAGGCCTGATCTGGCTGAAGTAGAACTTCTGCTCTGGGTGTGCTACATTGCCCTATAGCTGAAAGTCATAAAGTGCTGTCTTCTTTCCACAGGGCCAGAGGGTCCCCAAAGCATCTTGCTTCCAGCTATTTGGGAAGCTAAGAAACAAGTCGCTCTGCACAGTGCTCTTACAGCCTACCGGGAACATCTCTTACAAAGGCCTGTGAAACGCAGTTTCTTTGCAGGCCTGATCTGGCTGAAGTAGAACTTCTGCTCTGGGTGTCCTACATTGCCCTAGTGATGAAAGGAACAAACTGCTGTCTTCAATCCACAGGGGCAGAGGGTTCCCAAAGCATCTTGCTTCCAGCTCTTTGGGAAGCTAAGAAACAAGTCGCTCTGCACAGTTCTCTTACAGCCTACCGGGAACATCTCTTACAAAGGCATGTGAAACGCAGTTTCTCTGCAGGTCTCATCTCGCTGAAGTAGAACTTCAGCTCTGGGTGTGCCACATTGCCCTAGAGCTGAAAAGCACAAAGTGCTGCCTTCTTTCCATTGGGGCAGAGGGTCCCCAAAGCATCTTCCGTCCAGCTCTTTAGGAAGCTAAGAAACAAGTCGCTCTAAACAGTGCTCTTACAGCCTACCGGGAACATCTCTTACAGAGGCCTGTGAAACGCAGTTTCTTGGCAGGCCTGATCTGGCTGAAGTAGAACTTCTGCTCTGGGTGTGCCACATTGCCCTAGAGCTGAAAGGCACAAAGTGATACCTTCTTTCCACAGGGGTAAAGGGTACCCAAAGCATCTTTCTTCCTGCTCTTTGGGAAGCTAAGACAGAAGTCGATTGGCACAGTGCTCTTACAGCCTACCGGGAACATCTCTTACAAATGCCTGTGAAACGCAGTTTCTTTGCAGGCCTGATCTGGCTGAAGTAGAACTTCTTCTCTGGGTCTGCTACATTGCCCTAGAGCTGCAAGAGCCAAAGTGCTGGCTTGTATGCAAAGGCGCAGATCGGCCCCAAATCATCTTGCTTACAGCTCTTTGGGAATCTAAGACACAACGCGCTCTGCACAGTGCTCTTACAGCCTACCGGGAACATCTCTTCCAAAGGCCTGTGAAACGCAGTTTCTTTGCAGGCCTGATCTGGCTGAAGTAGAACTTCTGCTCTGGGTGTGCTACATAGTCATAGAGCTGAAAGTCACAAAGTGCTGTCTTCTTTCCACAGGGCCAGAGGGTCCCCAAAGCATCTTGCCTACAGCTTTTGGGAAGCTAAGAGAAAAGTCGCTCTGCACAGTGCTCTTACATCCTACCAGGAACATCTCTTACAAAGGCCTGTGAAACGCTCTTTCTTTGCAGGCCTGATCTGGCTGAAGTAGAACTTTTGCTGTGGGTGTGCTACATTGCCATACAGCTGCAAGGCACAAAATGCTGTCTTCTTACCACAAGGGCAGAGGGTCCCCTAAGCATCTGGCTTCCAGCTCTTTGGGAAGCTAAGAAACAAGTCGCTCCGCACAGTGCTCTTACAGGCTACCGGGAATATCTCTTACGAAGGCCTGTGAAACGCAGTTTCTTTGCAGGCCTGATCTGGCTGAAGTAGAACTTCTGCTCTGGGTGTGCTACATTGCCCTAGAGCTGAAAGTCACAAAGTGCTGTCCTCTTTCCATAGGGGCAGAGGGGCCCCAAAGCATCCTGCTTCAGGCTCTTTGGGAAGCTAAGAAACAAGTCGCTCTGCACAGTGCTCTTGCAGCATACCAGGATCCTCTCTTACAAGGGCCTATCAAACCCAGTTTCTTTGCAGGCCTGATCAGGCTGAAGTACAACTTCTGCTCTGGGTGTGCTACACTGCCCTAGAGCTGAAAGGCACAAAGTGGTTGCTTGTTTGCAAAGGGGCAGATAGGAATCAAAGAATCTTGCTTCCAGCTCTTTGGGATGATAAGAAACAAGTCGCTCTGCAGAGTGCTCCTGCAGCCTACCGGGAACATCTCTTACAAAGGCCTGTGAAACGCAGTTTCTTTGCAGGCCTCATCTGGCAGAAGTAGAACTTCTGCTCTGGGTGTGCTACATTGCCCTATAGCTGAAAGTCATAAAGTGCTGTCTTTTTTCCACAGGGCCAGAGGGTCCTCAAAGCATCTTGCTTCCAGCTCTTTGGGAAGCTAAGAAACAAGTCGCTCTGCAGAGTGCTCTTACAGTCTACCGGGAACATCTCTTACAAAGGCCTGTGAAACGCAGTTTCTTTGCAGGCCTGATCTGGCTGAAGTAGAACTTCTGCTCTGGGTGTCCTACATTGCCCTAGTGATGAAAGGAACCAACTGCTGTCTTCAATCCACAGGGGCAGAGGGTCCCCAATGCTTCTTGCTTCCAGATCTTTGGGAAGCTAAGAAACAAGTCGCTCTGCACAGTGCTCTGACATCCTACCGGGAACATCTCTTACAAAGGCCTGTGAAGCGCAGTTTCTTTGCAGGCCTGATCTGGCTGAAGTAGAACTTCTGCTCTGGGTGTGCTACATTCCCCTAGACCTGAAAGTCATAAAGTGCTGTCTTTTTTCCACAGGGCCAGAGGGTCCCCAAAGCATCTTGCTTCCAGCTCTTTGGGAAGCTAAGAAACAAGTCTCTCTGCACAGTGCTCTTACAGCCTACCGGGAACATCTCTTACAAAGGCCTGTGAAACGCAGTTTCTTTGCAGGCCTGATCTGGCTGAAGTAGAACTTCTGCTCTGGGTGTCCTACATTGCCCTAGTAATGAAAGGAACAAACTGCTGTCTTCAATCCACAGGGGCAGAGGGTCCCCAATGCATCTTGCTTCCAGCTCTTTGGGAACCTAAGAAACAAGTCGCTCTGCACAGTGCTCTGACATCCTACCGGGAACATGTCTTAGAAAGGCCTGTGAAACGCAGTTTCTTTGCAGGCCTGATCTGGCTGAAGTAGAACTTCTGCTCTTGGTGTGCTACTTTGCCCTAGAGCTACAAGGCACAAAGTGCTGCCTTGTTTGAAAAGGTGCAGATGGGCCCCAAAGCATCTTGCTTCCAGCTCTTTGGGAAGCTAAGAAACAAGTCGCTCTGCACAGTGCTCTTACAGCCTACCGGGAACATCTCTTAGAAAGCTCTGTGAAACGCAGTTTCTTTGCAGGCCTGATCTGGCTGAAGTGGAACTTCTGCTCTGGGTGTGCTACATTGCCCTAGAGCTGAAAGGCACAAAGTGCTACCTTCTTTAGAAAGGTGCACCTGGGCCCCTAAGCAACTTGCTTCCAGCTCTTTGGGAAGCTAAGAAACAACTCGCTCTGCACAGTGCTCTTACAGCCTACCGGGAACATCTCTTTCAAAGGCCTGTGAAATGCAGTTTCTTTGCAGGCCTGATCTGGCTGAAGTACAACTTCTGCTCTGGGTGTGCTACATTGCCCTAGAGCTGAAAGGTACAACGTGCAAGCTTCTTTCCAAAGGGCGAGTTGGGCCTCACAGCGTCTTGCTTCCAGCTCTTTGGGAAGCTAAGAAACAACTCGCTCTGCACAGTGCTCTTACAGCCTAACGGGAACATCTCTTACAAAGCCCTGTGAAACGCAGTTTCTTGGCAGGCTTCATCTGGCTGAAATAGAACTTCTGCTCGGGGTGTGCTACATTGCCCTAGTGCTGAAAGCCACAAAGTGCTTGCTTCTTTGCAAGGGGCCTATTGGCACCATAGCATCTTGCTTCCAACTCTTTGGGAAGCCAAGAAACAAGTCGCTCTGCACAGTGCTCTTGCAGCCTACCGGGAACATCTCTTACAAAGGCCTGTGAAACGCAGTTTCTTTGCAGGCCTGATTTGGCTGAAGTAGAACTTCTGCTCTGTGTGTGCTACATTGCCCTAGAGCTGCAAGGGAAAAAGTGCTGGCTTGTTTGCAAAGGGGCAGAAGGGCCCCAAAGCATCTAGCTTCCAGCTCTTTGGGAATCTAAGAAACAAGTCGCTCTGCACAGTGCTCTTACATCCTACCGGGAACATCTCTTACAAAGGCCTGTGAAACTCAGTTTCATTGCAGGCCTGATCTGGCTGAAGTAGAACTTCTGCTCTGGGTGTGCCACATTGCCCTAGAGCTGAAAGGCACAAAGTGCTGCCTTCTTTCCATTGGGGCAGAGGGTCCCCAAAGCATCTTCCGTCCAGCTCTTTAGGAAGCTAAGAAACAAGTCGCTCTAAACAGTGCTCTTACAGCCTACGGGGAACATCTCTTACAGAGGCCTGTGAAACGCAGTTTCTTTGCAGGCCTGATCTGGCTGAAGTAGAACTTCTGCTCTGGGTGTGCCACATTGCCCTAGAGCTGAAAGGCACAAAGTGATACCTTCTTTCCACAGGGGTAAAGGGTACCCAAAGCATCTTTCTTCCTGCTCTTTGGGAAGCTAAGACAGAAGTCGATTGGCACAGTGCTCTTACAGCCTACCGGGAACATCTCTTACAAATGCCTGTGAAACGCAGTTTCTTTGCAGGCCTGATCTGGCTGAAGTAGAACTTCTTCTCTGGGTCTGCTACATTGCCCTAGAGCTGCAAGAGCCAAAGTGCTGGCTTGTATGCAAAGGCGCAGATCGGCCCCAAATCATCTTGCTTACAGCTCTTTGGGAAGCTAAGAAACAAGTCGCTCTGCACAGTGCTCTTACAGCCTACCGGGAACATCTCTTACAGAGGCCTGTGAAACGCAGTTTCTTTTCAGGCCCGATCTGGCTGAAGTAGAACTTCTGCTCTGGGTGTGCTACATAGTCGTAGAGCTGAAAGTCACAAAGTGCTGTCTTCTTTCCACAGGGCCAGAGGGTCCCCAAAGCATCTTGCCTACAGCTTTTGGGAAGCTAAGAGAAAAGTCGCTCTGCACAGTGCTCTTACATCCTACCAGGAACATCTCTTACAAAGGCCTGTGAAACGCTCTTTCTTTGCAGGCCTGATCTGGCTGAAGTAGAACTTTTGCTGTGGGTGTGCTACATTGCCATACAGCTGCAAGGCACAAAATGCTGTCTTCTTACCACAAGGGCAGAGGGTCCCCTAAGCATCTGGCTTCCAGCTCTTTGGGAAGCTAAGAAACAAGTCGCTCTGCACAGTGCTCTTACAGGCTACCGGGAATATCTCTTACGAAGGCCTGTGAAACGCAGTTTCTTTGCAGGCCTGATCTGGCTGAAGTAGAACTTCTGCTCTGGGTGTGCTACATTGCCCTAGAGCTGAAAGTCACAACGTGCTGTCCTCTTTCCATAGGGGCAGAGGGGCCCCAAAACATCCTGCTTCAGGCTCTTTGGGAAGCTAAGAAACAAGTCGCTCTGCACAGTGCTCTTGCAGCGTACCAGGATCCTCTCTTACAAGGGCCTATCAAACCCAGTTTCTTTGCAGGCCTGATCAGGCTGAAGTAGAACTTCTGCTCTGGGTGTGCTACACTGCCCTAGAGCTGAAAGGCACAAAGTGCTTGCTTGTTTGCAAAGGGGCAGATAGGAATCAAAGAATCTTGCTTCCAGCTCTTTGGGAAGATAAGAAACAAGTCGCTCTGCAGAGTGCTCCTGCAGCCTACCGGGAACATCTCTTACAAAGGCCTGTGAAACGCAGTTTCTTTGCAGGCCTCATCTGGCTGAAGTAGAACTTCTGCTCTGGGTGTGCTACATTGCCCTATAGCTGAAAGTCATAAAGTGCTGTCTTTTTTCCACAGGGCCAGAGGGTCCTCAAAGCATCTTGCTTCCAGCTCTTTGGGAAGCTAAGAAACAAGTCGCTCTGCAGAGTGCTCTTACAGTCTACCGGGAACATCTCTTACAAAGGCCTGTGAAACGCAGTTTCTTTGCAGGTTGATCTGGCTGAAGTAGAACTTCTGCTATGGGTGTCCTACATTGCCCTAGTGATGAAAGGAACCAACTGCTGTCTTCAATCCACAGGGGCAGAGGGTCCCCAATGCATCTTGCTTCCAGATCTTTGGGAAGCTAAGAAACAAGTCGCTCTGCACAGTGCTCTGACATCCTACCGGGAACATCTCTTACAAAGGCCTGTGAAGCGCAGTTTCTTTGCAGGCCTGATCTGGCTGAAGTAGAACTTCTGCTCTGGGTGTGCTACATTCCCCTAGACCTGAAAGTCATAAAGTGCTGTCTTTTTTCCACAGGGCCAGAGGGTCCCCAAAGCATCTTGCTTCCAGCTCTTTGGGAAGCTAAGAAACAAGTCTCTCTGCACAGTGCTCTTACAGCCTACCGGGAACATCTCTTACAAAGGCCTGTGAAACGCAGTTTCTTTGCAGGCCTGATCTGGCTGAAGTAGAACTTCTGCTCTGGGTGTCCTACATTGCCCTAGTGATGAAAGGAACAAACTGCTGTCTTCAATCCACAGGGGCAGAGGGTCCCCAATGCATCTTGCTTCCAGCTCTTTGGGATGATAAGAAACAAGTCGCTCTGCAGAGTGCTCCTGCAGCCTACCAGGAACATCTCTTACAAAGGAGTGTGAAACGCAGTTTCTTTGCAGGCCTGATCTTGCTGAAGTAGAACTTCTGCTCTGGGTGTGCTACATTGCCATAGAGCTGAAAGGCACAAAGTGCAGTCCTTTTTCCATAGGTGCAGAGGGTCCCCAAAGCATCTTGCTTCCAGTTCTTTGGGAAGCTAAGAAACAAGTCGCTCTGCACAGTGCTCTTACAGCCTACCAGGAACATCTCGTACAAAGCCCTGTGAAACGCAGTTTCTTTGCAGGCCTGATCTGTCTGAAGTAGAACTTCTGCTCTGTGTGTGCTACATTGCCCTAGAGCTGAAAGGCACAAAGTGCTGACTTCTTTAGAAAGGGGCACATGGGCCCCTAAGCAACTTGCTTCCAGCTCTTTGGGAAGGAAAGAAACAAGTCGCTCTGCACAGTGCTCTTGCATCCTACCGGGAACATCTCTTACAAAGCCCTGTGAAACGCAGTTTCTTTGCAGGCCGGATCTGGCTGAAGTAGAAATTCTGCTCTGTGTGTGCTACATTGCCCTAGAGCTGCAAGGCAAAAAGTGCCGGCTTGTTTGCAAAGGGGCAGAAGGGCCCCAAAGCATCTAACTTCCAGCTCTTTGGGAAGCTAAGGAACAAGTCGCTCTGCACAGTGCTCTTACAGCCTACGGGGAACATCTCTTCCAAAGGCCTGTGAAACGCAGTTTCTTTTCAGGCCTGATCTGGCTGAAGTAGAACTTCTGCTCTGGGTGTGCTACATTGCCCTAGAGCTGAAAGGCACAACGTGCAGGCTTCTTTCCAAAGGGCGTGTTGGGCCCCACAGCATCTTGCTTCCACCTCTTTGGGAAGCTAAGAAACAACTTGCTGTGCACAGTTCTGCTACAGCCTACAGGGAACATCTCTTCCAAAGTCCTGTGAAACGCAGTTTCTTTGCAGCCTTGATCTGGTTGAAGTACAACTTCTGCTCTGGATGTGCTACATTGCCCTAGAGCTGAAAGGCACAACGTGCAGGCTTCTTTCCAAAGGGCGAGTTGGGTCCCACAGCATCTTGCTTCCAGCTCTTTGGGAAGCTAAGAATCAACTCGCTCTGCACAGTGCTCTTACGGCCTACCGGGAACATCTCTTCCAAAGGCCTGTGAAAAGCTGTTTCTTTGCAGGCCTGGTGTGACTGAAGTAGAACTTCTGCTCTGGGTGTGCTACATTGCCCTAGAGCAGAAAGGCACAACGTGCTGTCTCCTTTCCAAAGGGCGAGTTGGGCCCCAAAGCATCTTGTTTCCAGCTCTTTGGGAAGCTAAGATACAACTCGCTCTGCACAGTTCTCTTACAGCCTACTGGGAACATCTCTTTCAAAGGCCTGTGAAACGCAGTTTCTTTGCTGGCCTGATGTGGCTGAAGCAGAACTTCTGCTCTGGGTGTGCTACATTGCCCAGGAGCTGTAAGGCACAACGTGCATGCTTCTTTCCAAAGGGTGAGTTGGGCCCCACAGCATCTTGCTTCCAGCTCTTTGGGAAGCTAAGAAACAACTCGCTCTGCACAGTGCTATTACAGCCTAACGGGAACATCTCTTCCAAAGACCTGTGAAACGCAGTTTCTACGCAGGCCTGAACTGGCTGAAGTAGAACTTCTGCTCTGGGTGTGCTACATTGCCCCAGAGCTGAAAGGCACAACGTGCAGGCTTCTGTCCAAAGGGAGAGTTGGGCAGCACAGCATCTTCCTTCCAGCTCTTTGGGAAGCTCAGAAACAACTCGCTCTGCACAGTGCTCTTACAGCCTACCGGGTATAACTCTTCCAAAGGCCTGTGAAACGCAGTTTCTTTGCAGGCCTGATATGGCTGAAGTACAACCTCTGTTTTGCTGTGCTACAGTGCCTAGAGCTGAAAGGCACAACGTGCAGGCCTCTTAACAAAGGGCGAGTTGGGCCCCACGGCATCTTGCTTCCAGCTCTTTGGGAAGCATAGACACAACTCGCTCTGCACAGTGCTCTTACAGCCTACCGGGAACATCTCTTACAAAGGCCTGTGAAACGCAGTTTCTTTGCTGCCTTTTCTGGCTGAAGTACAACTTCTGCTCTGGGTGTGGTACATTGCCCTAGAGCTCAAAGGCACAACGTGCAGGCTTCTTTACAAAGGGCGAGTTGGACCCCATAGCATCTTGCTTCCACCTATTTGGGAAGCTCAGAAACAACTCGCTCTGCACAGTGCTCTTACAGCCTACCGGGAATATCTCTTACAAAGGCCTGTGAAACGCAGTTTCTTTGGAGGCCTGATATGGCTGAAGTACAACTTCTGCTCTGGTTGTGCTACATTGCCCTAGAGCTGAAAGGCACAACGTGCAGGCTTCTTGCCAAAGGGCGAGTTGGGCCCCACAGCGTCTTGCTTCCAGCTCTTTGGGAAGCTAAGAAACAACTCGCTCTGCACAGTGCTCTTACAGCCTACCGGGAATATCTCTTCCATAGGCCTGTGAAAGGCAGTTTCTTTGCAGGCCTGATCTGGCTGAAGTAGAACTTCTGCTCTGGGTGTGCTACATTGCCCTAGATCTGAAAGGCACAACGTGCAGGCTTCTTAACAAATGGCGAGTTGGGCCCCACAGCATCTTGCTTCCAGCTGTTGGGGAAGCTAAGAAACAACTCGCTCTGCACAATGCTCTTACAGCCTACCGGGAACATCTCTTCGAATGGCCTGTGAAACGCATTTCCTTTGCAGGCCTCATGTGGCGGAAGTAGAACTTCTGCTCTGGGTGTGCTACATTGCCCTAGAGCTGAGAGGCACAACGTGCAGTGTTCTTCCCAAGGGGCGAGTTGGGCCGAACAGCATCTTGCTTCCAGCTCTTTGTGAAGCTAAGAAACAACTCGCTCTGCACAGTGCTGTTAAAGCCTACCAGGAACATCTCTTCCAAAGGCCTGTGAAACGCAGTTTCTTTTCAGGCCTGATCTGGCTGAAGTAGAACTTCTGCTCTGGGTGTGCTACATTGCCCTAGAGCTGAAAGGCACAACGTGCAGGCTTCTTTCCAAAGGGCGTGTTGGGCCCCACAGCATCTTGCTTCCACCTCTTTGGGAAGCTAAGAAACAACTTGCTGTGCACAGTTCTGCTACAGCCTACAGGGAACATCTCTTCCAAAGGCCTGTGAAACGCAGTTTCTTTGCAGCCTTGATCTGGTTGAAGTACAACTTCTGCTCTTGATGTGCTACATTGCCCTAGAGCTGAAAGGCACAACGTGCGGTCTTCTTTCCAAAGGGCGAGTTGGGTCCCACAGCATCTTGCTTCCAGCTCTTTGGGAAGCTAAGAAACATCTCGCTCTGCACAGTGCTCTTACGGCCTACCGGGAACATCTCTTCCAAAGGCCTGTGAAAAGCTGTTTCTTTGCAGGCCTGGTCTGACTGAAGTAGAACTTCTGCTCTGGGTGTGCTACATTGCCCTAGAGCAGAAAGGCACAACGTGCTGTCTCCTTTAAAAAGGGCGAGTTGGGCCCCAAAGCATCTTGTTTCCAGCTCTTTGGGAAGCTAAGATACAACTCGGTCTGCACAGTTCTCTTACAGCCTACCGGGAACATCTCTTTCAAAGGCCTGTGAAACGCAGTTTCTTTGCTGGCCTGATGTGGCTGAAGCAGAACTTCTGCTCTGGGTGTGCTACATTGCCCAGGAGCTGTAAGGCACAACGTGCATGCTTCTTTCCAAAGGGTGAGTTGGGCCCCACAGCATCTTGCTTCCAGCTCTTTGGGAAGCTAAGAAACAACTCGCTCTGCACAGTGCTATTACAGCCTAACGGGAACATCTCTTCCAAAGACCTGTGAAACGCAGTTTCTACGCAGGCCTGAACTGGCTGAAGTAGAACTTCTGCTCTGGGTGTGCTACATTGCCCCAGAGCTGAAAGGCACAACGTGCTGGCTTCTGTCCAAAGGGAGAGTTGGGCAGCACAGCATCTTGCTTCCAGCTCTTTGGGAAGCTCAGAAACAACTCGCTCTGCACAGTGCTCTTACAGCCTACCGGGTATATCTCTTCCAAAGGCCTGTGAAACGCAGTTTCTTTGCAGGCCTGATCTGGTTGAAGTAGAACTTCTGCTCTGGGTGTGCTACATTGCCATAGAGCTGAAAGGCACAACGTGCAGGCTCTTTCCAAAGGGCGAGTTGGGCCCCAAAGCATCTTCCTTCCAGCTCTTTGGGAAGCTAAGAAACAACTCGCACTACACAGTGCTCTTACAGCCTACCGGGAACATCTCTTCCAAAGGCCTGTGAAACGCAGTTCCTTTGCAGGCCTTATCTGGCTGAATTACAACTTCTGCTCTAGGTGTGCTACAGTGCCCTAGAGCTGAAAGGCACAACGTGCAGGCCTCTTAACAATGGGCGAGTTGGGCCCCACAGCCTCTTGCTTCCAGCTCTTTCGGAAGCTAAGAAACAACTCGCTCTGCACAGTGCTCTTACAGCCTACAGGGAACATGTCTTCCAAAGGACTGTGAAACGCAGTTTCTTTGCAGTCCTGATCTGGCTGAAGTACAACTTCTGCTGTGGGTGTGCTACATTGCCCTAGAGCTGAAAGGCACAACGTGCAGGCTTCTTTCCAAAGGGCGAGTTGGGCCCCACAGCATCTTGCTTCCAGCTATTTGGGAAGCAAAGAAACAACTCGCTCTGCACAGTGCTCTCACAGCCTACCGGGAGCATCTCTTCCATAGGCCTGTGAAACGCAGTTTATTTGCAGGCCTGATTTGTCTGAAGTAGAACTTCTGCTCTGGGTGTGCTACATTGCCCTAGAGCTGAAAGGCACAACGTGCAGGCTTCTCCCCAAAGGGCGAGTTGGGCCCAACAGCATCTTGCTTCCAGCTCTTTGTGAAGCTAAGAAACAACTCGCTCTGCACAGTGCTCTTACAGCGTACCGGGAACATCTCTTACAAAGGCCTTTGAAATGCAGTTCATTTGCAGGCCTGATCTTGCTGAAGTAGAACTTCTGCTCTGGGTGACCTACATTGCCCTAGTGATGAAAGGAACAAACTGCTGTCTTCAATCCACAGGGGCAGAGGGTCCCCAATGCATCTTGCTTCCAGATCTTTGGGAAGCTAAGAAACAAGTCGCTCTGCACAGTGCTCTGACATCCTACCGGGAACATCTCTTACAAAGGCCTGTGAAGCGCAGTTTCTTTGCAGGCCTGATTTGGCTGAAGTACAACTTCTGCTCTGGGTGTGCTACATTCCCCTAGACCTGAAAGTCATAAAGTGCTGTCTTTTTTCCACAGGGCCAGAGGGTCCCCAAAGCATCTTGCTTCCAGCTCTTTGGGAAGCTAAGAAACAAGTCTCTCTGCACAGTGCTCTTACAGCCTACAGGGAACATCTCTTACACAGGCCTGTGAAACGCAGTTTCTTTGCAGGCCTGATCTGGCTGAAGTAGAACTTCTGCTCTGGGTGTCCTACATTGCCCTAGTGATGAAAGGAACAAACTGCTGTCTTCAATCCACAGGGGCAGAGGGTCCCCAATGCATCTTGCTTCCAGCTCTTTGGGAACCTAAGAAACAAGTCGCTCTG